>NC_091306.1:1496454-1501454 GCF_038502225.1 Cherax quadricarinatus | reverse complement strand
TAATAATAATTAAACATACGTACCACGTCGCAAATAAATGAAGAAACGCCACAGGAAATTAGAAATTAAGACAAAATAGGAGGTGAACACACTGTTGACCTTTGGGTATATGAATTACGAATGAAGGTGGCGTGGGCACGCTGCCTTGGCCAGCTGTACAAGTAACGGATAACAAGCACCCACCATCACACTAACCCCCCAAAAAAAACATCACACACACCAATCCGTTTCCTTCACGGGGGTATGGATGCCTCGGAGCTGGTGAAGGACTCTTGACTCGAGGAACCGGAGCTAAACACCCCGCCCTAAGATCAAAGTAGATTATTTCTCATTGCCCAGGAACTCTGTGAATCTTTCTGGTTTAGCACTTCTCATCTAATAATAATAAATAACGGATGTCTCTCAATGCTGGCAAGTTCTTACTCTACGTCTCCTCTCCTTTTTCTTTAACTAAACATTATTATGACAAACACGCCTAGTGATTTAATTTTCGAATGTTGGCGAGAATATTTTGTTACCAAAACCCAGATAATAATTAAATAAAATATAATCACTGCAAAATTATTATATAATCATATGGATTCTCTAACTAAATAGGGATAGGAGGGGGGTATTAGTGGAGGTAATCTCATCTGATACAAGCAAGAGCATGAAAACTCTAATTCCTCGGATTAAAAGCCCTTAATGAGTACAAAGCTCTTTTTTTCCCTTCCACATGTGAAGGGAGTTGACTAAGAATATATTTAACTCTGAATTTCTTGACCGTTTATGAAGGTGTTTCTTATAGTGTAAATGTGATTTTGGAAGCGAGACTTTCTTTCTCGTAACATTAACGTAAATTAATATCTCTGTCTGAAATTCATCATGAAATAGCTGGCTCGGCTCGGCAACAAATTTCCTCTTATAAATTCAACCATTTAAGTATACATATATACATATAGTATTTATATATTTTATAGGTAGTAGGTTGGTAGACAGCAACCACCCAGGGAAGTACTACCCCCAGAGACGAAACAAAACCTGAACGTTTTGCATGATGGAGATTGCTGGTTTTCTTTTTTTGTCTCATAAACAGCAAGATAACAGGGAATCTTGGACCCTACTTTTCCTTTTGGGCACACCCAGAACCCCACATATAAAAAACACCCCCTAAAAAGGTTTTTTTTTTCTTTATTTCCATAAAAAAGAACCCCCAAATGCTTGTATAGGGGCTAAAATCCGGGGGCTGGGTTTGAAAAACCCCTTTTGATACTTCAAAAAAGAGAAAAGAAAATTTTTAAAACTTTGCTTAAAAGGGGATGAGTGGGTAAAGGAAAAAGTTTGATGTTAGAATGAAAAGAAGTTGATGTCCCGGCCCAAAGGGAAAAAGGGAAGGGGGTAGGAGAGTTTCAGTGGGGAAAAAAATGGGTTTAAAAATTTGAGTTCGGGAGAGAGTTAGAGAAAAGGGAAAGGGGAAAAGGTAATGTTAAATGATTGGTTTGGAAGGAGAAAAAGAGAATAGGGAATGTGAAAACCAAGAAATGGGTTTAAAAGAAAAGGGTTTGGGATGCGAGAAGTGGGTATAATGGGTTTTGGGCCCCCGGGGAGAAGAGAGGAATGCAGAGGAGAGAGAGAAAATTTTGGGAGATTTTAAAGGAATGTAAGGACCCTTTTAAAACCAAGGGAGAGAGAAATTTGTGGGGGAAAAATGCTAAAGTGGGGAGAAATTTTTAGAGAGGGTGGGAGGAATTTTGGGGGGTGCCAGGTGAAAAATATAAGGGGGAGTCTTTGATTGAACTTTGTATAAAAAGGGGGTTTAGTTATAGGTAATAAATATTTTAAGAAAAAGAGGAAAAAATAAGTATACAAGATATGATTTTAAAAGGGAAATAAGGTAGTTTGTTGATTATGTTTTGGGAGATAAAAGACTGTTGAGTAGACTTCAGGATGTACATTTTTTATAGGGGGCCGGGAGGGTTCAGATTTTTCGGGTTGTAGCTAACTGAGGGGAAAAGTGATGGGATATAAAGAATAAAAGGGACGGGGAAGAGAGAGGTGAAGGTTTATAAACTAAAAGGGGAAAAGGGGGAAAGATATAAACAGCTTTTGGGGAGGAAGTTTAAATGAGAATTTTAGGCAAGGGGGTTTTGAAGAGGTATGGGGTAGGTTTAAAAAATGTAGTGTTAGAGTGTTCAGAAAGTTTGGGTTACGGGAAAGGGGGTGCAGGGGGGAAGAGGAGCATTTGGGGGAAATGATGTAAAGAGAGTAAAGGAAAAAAAGTTAAATAAGAAAATTTTTTTACAAAGTAAAAGGGACAAGGGGGGAAGAGATAGGGAAAAAAAGAGAGAAGTTAAGAGGGGTGAAGAAATGTAAAAGAGAGAAAATGAGAGAGGGGGAGATGTTTCAAAAAATTTTGTTGAAAATAAGAAAAGTTTTGGAGGAGATTGAAGAAAGCCTAGAGAACAAATGATTTTTTTAAAGTTAAAAATAGGAGAGGAAAAAAATGGAGAGTTAAAGGATTAAAGATGGAGGAATATTTTGAGGGAAATTTTTAAATGTTGATGAAGATAGGGGAAACTGTATTTTTGTATAGGGGAAGGAGGAATAACATCTTTTAGGGGTAAAGAGCCAGTTTTGAGTGTAAAAATTCGTGAGGCAGAGGGGAAAGAAAGGGGGGGAAGGGAGCTGGGGTTATGGATAAAGATAGGGAAAAGTTTAAAAAAGGTGGGGTATAGTTTTTTGGGAAAATTTTTTAATAAATGTATAAAAAGGGGAAGGTACCTTTGGGGTTGCAGAGAGTAGATGGGTTTTTTTTTTATAAAGGCAAAGGGGCAAAAGAGAGGCAAAAAAATTTTAGGGGTAAGCCCGTTGAGGTACCCGGGAAAGTGTATGGTAGAGTTATAATTGAAAGAAAATTTAAAAGTAAGAGGGGAATAAAAATAGGAGATGAACAAGGAGGCTTTAGGAAAGGTAGGGGGGTGTACCCGGTGTTTACATGAAACATATAATGAAAGGGATTTAGATAACAAGAGGGTCTTTGGATTTATGGATTTGGAAAAAGGGAAGAAGGTGGAAGGGGGGAATGTGGAGATGAATGTATGGTGTAGGAGGTAGGTTACTGAAAACAGGGGAAAAGTTTTTTTGAGGATAGTGAGGCCGTTAAAAATGTAGGAAAGAGGGGAAATTTTTTTAGTAAAAGTAGGCCCTTGGAAAATGTGTGATGTCACCGTGGTTGTTTAAATTTATAGATGGGGGAAGAGAAGTAAAAAGGAGGTCTTTGGGAAGAGGCGGGGGTTAAAAGAAAAAGAATCAAACAAGTGGGGGGCTGTCACAGCTGCTCTTGCTGATGACACTGTGCCTTGGGGGATTTTGAAAGAGAAGTTGGAAAATTGGTGGAAATTTTAGGGTAAAAGGAAAAAAAGGTGAATGGAAAAAGTAAGGTTTGGAGGGTAACAAAAAAATTAGGGGATGAAAGATTAAAAATCGATTGGGGGGAGAGAGTATGGAGGAGGTGAACGTATTCAGATATTTGGGAGTGGGGCGGGCAAAGGGGGGTGGGCTATGAAAGATGAGGTGAATCATAGAATTGATGAGGGAAAAAGAGGAGGGGGAAATTAGAGTTTGGGGGAAAAAAAGAATTTTGCCCTTTGGGGGGAAAAAGAGGGGAATGGAGAGTATAGTTTTACCAACTTCTTATATGGGTGGGAAGGGGGGATAAATTTTGTTGCACCCGGGGGAAAAGGGGGCTGGAGGCAGGGAGATGTCTTTCTGGGGGGCCCGGTGGTGTGAATATACGGGGGAATTCGTTTTTGGGAAGTTAGGGAGGTGGGGAAACCCCAAAACTTTTTCCAGGGGGTTAGGGGGGTTGTTGAGGGGTTCGACATGTAGAGGGAATGGAGCGAAACAGAATGATTTCCCCAAGGTAGGGGTCTGAGTAAGGAAGGCGGGGGGGGGCCCCAGGAAGGGTTGGGGGGGAAAGGGGGTTTTTGGGGCGGGGGGTTTGACTTCCAGGGGCACGTAAAAGGCGGTTTGATAGGGGGAAATTAACAAAGGGTTTTTTAATTTGACGTGTTTGGAGGGTGAGCGAAACCATTTATAAAGGGGACGGGGAAGGCAGGGGATTTTATCCCAGATGGGAAGGGCCGCCCCGGGAAGGGGGGGTGAATCCCGATTTTAAAAAACAGTGGGGTTTTTTCCCCAAAGAAGTGATGGAGTGAATGAGGGCAAAAATTTTTTCCCCCCTTGTTTTAAATCCCAGGGGGAAATAAAATAAAAAATTTTTAAATTTTATTGAAAAACCGGCTGTTTCCAAGAGGAGGTGCCCCAAAAAGTAAAACTTTCAAAATCATTTACTCCATAAATTGTCTTCCGAGGCGCACCCCACTGTTAAAAAAATTAAAAATTTAACCCCCTCCTTCAGAGTGCCGGCACAGAAATTTCCATCTCCAGGACTCAAGCCCCCCTCCTTTTCCCCAAATCCTTCATAAATGTCCCCTTCCAACTAAACAGCATGCCAAGTCCCCAAAAACCCCTTTGCTCCACCCCCTTAAGGGAACATGCTCAAAGATTTTTGAAATCCAACTTCCAAAACAAATCTTCCTTTCCCCCCCTCCCCTTTCCTAGGCCCACCTCAACCCCGCCTTTCCCAAAAAAGATTTTTAATTTAAAAGATCATTTATTAAGCATGTCATTTTTTTAATTAGCCATCGATCCTTCAATGAAAAACCAGAAATTAGGGGTTTTGCTTTTTACCGAGGACACCTGGGAGTAAAATTAGGGTTAAAATTAGCCTCCCCGTTTGAATACCAGCCCTAACAGATTCATTTTTTCAAACAGAGGAGGGTGAAATTAACCCTTTACATTTCCCCCCAGCCACGAGTGTCCCCGCAACATTTAAACGCCCCCCTTTCACTAGGCCAAGTTGGGGTTTTTAGGGCCGATGGCTATGGATAAGGTGACATGTACATTATGTGGTCTCTTTAGGCGGGATAATGTGCCGGGGGCGAATCCTGGCCTTTTTG
>NC_091306.1:1403347-1496354 GCF_038502225.1 Cherax quadricarinatus | reverse complement strand
GACAAAGACAGTAGGTTAAAAGAGGCTTGTCAGGGCTTATTGTTAAGGTTGCACTGAAAGTGGGTTGGCCAAATGTTTTGTTAGTGGGTTGGTTTTGTTTTGGTTTTGGCTTTAGCTTTGGTTTTGGTTTTGGCCCAAGAATGGGCCAACAGGCCTACTGCAGTGTTCCTCCTTTTTTATGTTCTTATATGTCTGAACAAGCCCAGGATTGAGCTCTAGTTCTTCATTTGTGAGCCAAAGGCGTTACCATTAAGCTTCCAGACAACCATAGTTACTATATGTTAAATCAACATACAGTAAATTGGTACTAAAAATAGTTTTGAAATGGGTTGGCTCTCATCTTTGGATATCCAGTTTCCAGTTTACGATTACCCATTAGAGGGGTAAAATATGTTTTTACTTGATTATGAAGCATTTGTGTTTCATTTACAGTATATTTGTACGTTCATAATTATGCACATGTATGTGAGTTTAGAGTATCATGCATAAAAGTGGATAACTGTAAAATAATATAATAATTAAAATCAAAATCAGCATTCAAAGTATTTCTTTAGGAAAATGTTTATTGATAATGAGATCGTATTAAACTGAATAGAAAAGAAAAAAAATTACTACACAAATTTTCATGCTGCATCTTGAACTATTCAATTTGTAAAGTAAAAAATCAAAATTAATGGTGCGTAATTTGAAGAGGCCCAAGAGTGCTGGAACATCCCTCTGATCTCCCCGACATATGTTATAGACGATCATCCCGCCCACTGGATTCCATTTGCAAATTGACTTTCAGAGTTGGTAGGCGGACGAAATTGTCCCGCTGGGCTCTTCAAGACTCTTGTGGTTTTAAAGAGGCCAACTGCTGAGTTAAAACAGGCTCGCTAGTAACTCTTTGACCCATGGGACTACTGAAGACTCTTTTCCTCAAGGGACTGCTGCGAAATAAGAATACTCTTTCCATCAAGGGACAACTGTGATCCTCGGTGGTCCCTTAAGGGACCACCGAGGGATCACTGAAGAAAACGCTTTTCCCCATGGGACCGCTAAGGAATACCATTTTTTACTCGTGGGACTACTGACTACTGAAGAATATCCTTTCCCTCACTGGATCACTGAGGATTACCCTTCTCGTGGGACCACTAAGTAATATCGTTTTTTTTTATCATGGAACAAAGGAGTAATAGCCTTTTCTCATCCACTCTCTCATTTGCTCTCCTTTTACATTCCTTCATCACTCTCTTAAACTCTCTTTTTCTCTTCATATACTCCTCCCTTCATATATATATATATACATATATATATATATATATATATATATATATATATATATATATATATATATATATATATATATATATATATACATATATATATATTCACCTAATATTTTTCTGTTTGTTTACATTTAGGTGGCAACTCGCTACCTCTTCCACATGTTACATTTATACGCAAAAATATACGTCATATCTTCCATTGATGTTTGAGTTGCGCTCACGCTTGCTCAGTTTCATTCCTTTTGATATTCCATTTTTTTCAATGAAATATCTGCGTCACAAAACACAGGCGAATGCTTCTGGTCTGCCAATTTGTTCGTTACACTGCGTAACGTTTAAACTGTATTGTTGCTATAAAACTGCAACACAAACAGTAACAAAACTTTCGGTTAGCGCTGGCTACATATTTAATTAGTCTGACGAATTTTGAAAAATCCCAGTGACAGGACGTCTGCCTAGAATGTTGGGAGGAGTAGTGCTGCCACTCGCCTAGAGTGAAGAGTTGGGGAGTGCCATCATCTGCTTGAAATATTGGAAGGGGTAGTGTCGTCACTTGCCTAGATTGTTACAACCGGTGTAGCTCTGTCTGCTGCCTGGAATTTTGGGAGAGGTTAGTCCTGTCAGTTTGCTGGAATGTGAAAAGGAAGAGGTGCTTTTTTCTAACCAGAATGATGGACAGGAAAAGTAGTATTACAGTTAGAGTTTTGGGAAAGACAACAGTGATGTAAACTGTAGTTTATTCTGCAAGGGCATTAACCAGAAGTGATGTTTGATGCGGTAAGTGTTAAATAATCAGCTCGATGAGTAGGGAGGAGAAGATGAGCAAGGATATTAGCTGTTTCAGAGTTCATGATATCAACTGTCTCAGGTGTAATGATAACACTTGTCTCTGTGTGTAGAAACAAGAATATCAGCTGTCTTGAGGCTTGATGTATTTATTAACTGTACTGAGGCTGTTACGATCCTGGATCAGTTCTCAGGGTCGGGTTTGGGAAAAACCCCAAGATCAAGTTACAGGATCTTGTGTTAGGATGCTTCCTAAGTTATGTCCAGAAGCAGGAGGGCTTGCGAGTGGAGGTAACAGTGACCATGATCCAGGAGTGATCGTAGCTCGTCTCGGTGATCGTGCGGAGGACCGGGAACTGCATCGTCTCGGTTGTAGTCACAAATTCACTCCACGTCCTCGTCTGTGGAGTCAGACAAAGAAACATGGTTATGTGAACGTGATTTTTTTGTATTAAAAATAAATAAAACTGCTTCGCGTGGTTGCCCTAAATTTATATTTTACAAGGCTGCAGCAAGAGCTAAGTGCATTTACGTAACCCCAGTAACCCTTTAAGGGTGAGTGCCTTGTTGCTGGTATGTGGTTCTTAATCCAAGGAAACTGAGCTATTTCCTCCTACCTTCCTCAGATTAAATCTGATTGCCTTCTAGGCGCTACATGATCCTTGCAGATTTAGAGCATCCCTATAAATACAATGAAAACTCTGATCATTTTTTGTTATTATCATCAGTGCTAATGGTATGCACAATTTGCTTCATTAGTCGTGTAGTTACTAATGATTCAGTTATTTCTACTTACACTGGTTATCTAGCAACCTGGGAACTACTTCCATTTTACTCCCCGTTGCCACACCAATGGATGTCCTCGCATCATGAAGGATGCCTAGTTCACTAGGCACATGAGGTTTGTAGGATTGTATGGTCCAGTGGTTTAGAGCGTCGTGAATTTTGACTTGCTTCCCACGAGGCGAGCCAAAACAGCACGGGTTTGATCCCTTGGCTAGCCGCAGTATGTAATTGCTTAAATATCACTTGTGTACTGCTTGTGAAGGCTGATACGTCAAACGGGGAGTAGAATGAAATTAGCTCTAAGGTTGCCACGCCAATGGATGTCCTCGCAATCATCAAACATGCCTAGTTTGCTAGGCACATGATGTTTGTAGGATTGTTTGGTCCAATGGTTTAGAGTGTCGTGAACCTAGTGTGTCAGAACTTAGACTCAATAAACAAGTGGAAAGTTTTTGGCCACAGAGTAAAGAAAATGAAATGTTGCGTCTATTTCCTAACATCATGTAAGCAACAAGATCTTCTTTACTGTTGGTGTATTAGGAAGACCTAACCTCAGTGACGGTGTAGTAGGAAGACGTGGTCAGGAGTGAGGTGGAGGTCTCAGTGAGAACCTCTGTCTGAGTCTCCGTCGTGGTAGTGTAGCGGACAGCAGTTTTTGTGTGCGTAATGAACGCTGTGTCGACGACCACCTCCGTCAGGTATAGGGAGGAGGTAGCAGTGCGGAGTTCCATTACGGTGTATAGCGCAGCAGAGGTCACATAATAAGTAGAGGTAAACTGTTGAGTTTCAAGCTTTATCTGCGGTCACATAAGAATAAACTCTGATTTAATAAGTTGTATAGAAAAGCACTGGTTAACATTTTACTTTAGTTTACCAGAACAAACTACCAAGTAGCATCATAGAAACAAATATCTGGGTGACTTTATAAACAAGTTAGACAGTTAGACATGTACAAGTGACTGAATAACCTGTAAGTTATCTGTTGTCGCGGTCCTGTCCCAGTTAAGGGATGCTGACCTGATCGAGCAGACTGCTCGATCAGGTCTGCAGTACGCAGACCAAAATGTGCACTACAGCCTGGCTGATCAGAAACTGACCTGAGGAGCTTATTAAGATCCTTCTTGAAGACAGCTAGGGGTTAATTAATAATTTCCCTTATGCATGAAGAGAGGGTGATAAATAATCTCGACCCTCTTATACCTTTCAAGAGTTTCTATTAGCGTACTCGTCGCTTCCCTGCTTTTCAGTATAGGTGAAGGTTTGATGTCAATCCTCTGGAATTTTCCAGGTGTAGATTATAATGTATCTTTCTCGTCTACATTGAACTGTGGGCTAATCGTGTGTCCAAGTTCTTCCATAGAAAATTTAAGGCAAGAAATAGCGGTTTCTTGATTCTTATTTAATTTCGAGTTCCATGAATCTACCTGAGGCATAATACCTGGGCATACTATTAGTGGGTTTTTCAAGGTCAAGTGGGTTAGGGTCACGTAAGGAAATGTGTGACTGTCGGCAGCGTTTTGAGTCTCATTCATGAAAAACTCATTAGGGACGTTAATCATCAGACCGATTAATGTCTGACTGAGCACAGAGATATACGGGGACTACAGTGGTAACCTATAATGACGGCTATTGGGGTTTAAGAGGCAGGGTTAGGAGCTGAAAGTCGACCCCAGCAAGCACAACTGGGTGAATACACACACACACACACACACACACACACACACACACACACACACACACACACACACACACACACACACACACACACACACACACACACACACACACACACACAAACATATACACACACACACAAACACACACACACACACACACACACACACACACACACACACACACACACACACACACACACACACACACACACACACACACACACACACACACACACACACACACACACACACAATCATTATTCTTTTAAAACTGAATCTATGCAACAGTTATCATGCTAATAAGTGCATGAGTTTAGTAAATTAATTATTTTCCGTACATTTTTGTCTAAAAATTTATCATGATATACATCTATACTAAAAAAAAATATAATGCAAATTTGTTTTATCGCATAATATATATATTTATATTCATGCAAATACAACACGATTTTATTAGAATTTAACGTATGTACATCAGTAGTAAATTATATTGTTAAATAATGATATTTATCGATCTTTTACTTGATATTTAAACGGCCTCTTAAAGTGGATTATAATTGATTCATTGTGGATAATTTAGGACAGATATTGGCTTATATCGGAGATATTTCAGGGTTTTTATTAAATTTTTTTCATTTCTCTGATAACCTCCGTGGAATCTCTCTGAAAATCACGATAATCTCTTGATTCGAGGAATATGAGCTACCCAACTCTAGTCTCGGATAAACTTTGATTCCTGTTCACCCGGCGCTGGTATGTCCCTGACGAGTTTAGCGCTTCTTCATACTATATTTTACATAGCAAATCCATACTTAAATTTATAGTTAATAATAAATTTATATTTTTTTAACGATTTCAGGAGCAAAGTCTTCCCCGTCTCTTCTGTCTGACGAGATCTACAGGGATTTTTTAATAGTGTTTACTGTCAGCTGTAGCTGCATAACAACGCTGTCTAAATATTCTGTGAAAAAAAGAAAAGAAGTATAACGTTACTTACGTCAGGGTTGAGTGAGAGTGTGACGGCGGTGGTGACGGTGGTGGTAGACGGTTGAACTACCGTCTTGGCGATGAAAGCTGTCACCTTCGTCGACTCGGGTGATGTCACCGTGCGGTAGACCACCTTAGGAACTACCCGCGTGTTTGTCACCTGTGACATAGTGACAACAAGAAATTAGAACTGTAATCACAATTTACCCCTCAAGGAAGGTTCCTTGATGTTGGTGAGGGGCTCTTGATTTAGGGAATTGGATCTGTGCTCCAGTTCCCCGAATTAAGCCTGAATGCCTTCCACATCCCCCCCCAGGCGCTGTATAATCCTCCGGGTTTAGCGCTTCCCCCTTGATTATAATAATAATAATAATGTAATCACAATCTATTATTATTATTATTATTATTATTATTATTATTATTATTATTATTATTATTTAGCAGTGAGCTGCTTCCCTGATCTGTATGAAGCAACGCAATGGGAGCAAAAGCTAATTGTGTTTCCTTGTCATATTCCGTCAAGCAGAATGTGGCTCATACGAGGTGTTGAAATCTGTCAACCTGAGATAGAAACTGTTGTGACCCAGTTGTGGTGGACCCTGTAACAAACTACGTGAGGTACCACAAGGCCCTACTGTGACCCAGTTGGTGTGAGGGTCACCATAACAAGCTACGTGAGGTACCACAAGACCCTACTGTGACCCAGTTTGCGTGGGGGTCACCATAACAAGCTACGTGAGGTACCACAAGACCCTACTGTGACCCAGCTGGCGTGGGGGGTCACCATAACAAGCTACGTGAGGTACCACAAGACCCTACTGTGACCCAGCTGGTGTGGGGGGTCACCATAACAAGCAACGTGAGGTACCACAAGACCCTACTGTGACCCAGTTTGCGTGGGGGTCACCATAACAAGCTACGTGAGGTACCACAAGACCCTACTGTGACCCAGCTGGCGTGGGGGGTCACCATAACAAGCTACGTGAGGTACCACAAGACCCTACTGTGACCCAGCTGGTGTGGGGGGTCACCATAACAAGCTACGTGAGGTACCACAAGGGCTATTTGTGAATCACAGCTCTTAGCCTGGAAAAAAAATCCGTAAAAGAAAGTGGTGGTGGTTATCGTAACAAGCTATGTAATGTAAAACACGACTTGGACCTACCGTCACCCAGCGTGTGGAAGGAAGGCAGAGAGCCTGCGGGGTAAGAGACGCCTCCTGCAGCAGGTAGCTCCGGGCAGCAGCGCTGCTACCCAGGGAGAACCACATCACTAGTACTGTAGGAAACATCTGAGAATTGTACTTCATATTCTTTGCTCTTAGTGACCTACTGAACAAGTTATTATGGGATTAATAACCCCGTCAGGTGATTTTACTCATTTGAAACACATTTATACTCCATCTAGTTATGTAGTCTGAGCTTAATCATTCGATCTGTATTACAAAAGAGATTAATTTTTGAAACATGCATCACTGTAAGTACACAAAAGGTATTCCATAGCGCGTAAAGCTTCCAAAATGTCCTCAATCAACAAGGGCTCCAGTGACGAGTCTGTATCGATGTCCATCCAGTCACACACTAAACCTCAGGCTGAATATTGACCTCACGTCCCGGGAAGAGGCATAGGAGAGCGAAAGGGTTTTAGAAGAGAAAGAAAAAGAGGATAAGAATTGGTAGAAGGAGAGGAAAGATTTCAGGTAAACAAAGAAGAACTGGAAAAAAATATGAGTAGTATTAGTACACGGAAAGATAGGAATAGGGAGAAAAGGCGATAGGATTGGGAAAATTTGGAAATAGTTAAATACACGACTGAGAATGGGAGGGTGGGAGTAGGAGTTGCTTGTCATGGGACATTAGGTCTACTGTAGCACTCCTCTGTTGCCATATTCCATCACTTTACTGCGTTAATTTTTCTACGCTATTCCCAGCGTTAATTTTCAACTCTTCCGGAAAACATACAAATTGGAATGTCATTATTTTAAGTTAGGTTAAGTTAGGGGGGGGGGAGATAAGGCATATTAAGTAAACTTATAAAAAAGCGTATATTTAACCACAGAAATAGTTATTAAATAAAATGGCCGCGAAATGTTGAAATAAGTGTGTGTGATTACGGAAATGGATTGTATAGTTGTATACAAGGGAGCAGGATGATACCCAAGAAGGAAAAAGGTCAGGGAGAATCATAGCAATGACCATTGAGGTCATTAAGGTGCAAGTTGATCACTGGGATAATCTGGGAGATAATAATTAACTCGTTCTCTCTGGAGGCATTTTAATGGCATGTAGATTACTATTAAACAAGAAGAAATGAAGATTAGCGAATGAGTTGGCGGGGAAATGAGTTGGCTTGCAAATGAGTAGGAGGATACATGAGTAGGCTGGTAGGTGTAATATCAGGTACACATAGAGGGAAGTACACGTGTTGGCAGGGTGTAACTGCAGGTAAGTAGACATGAGGAGAGGCAGAAGTGAAAGCAGGTAGACGGAAAAAACATATAGACGTGAATACGGTTACATTTTAAAGCAGGTAAACGTGAGTATAAGTTGACTTGTAGACAGCTAGGTAAGTAAGGAGGCAGAAGTGTAGGCAGGTAGGTAGACAGATGCGTAGGCAGGTAGACGCTTATACAAGTAGACGAGGAGGCAGATAAATGGGAAGGCAAGTAGGATTTAGACTACACTTTCTTCACACATGTATTTTTAACACGAGAATATACCCCATCATACCTCAGGTGATGATAGACTGCTGTATTTTGGTGGATGGAACAAAAATGATTCATACGTCTCACTTGCCTTGATTGTTTCGGTCAGCCAATTTAGATCACGAGTCATGGTTTTTGTATGAGTCTACCCCGAAGTCAGGTGTTTCGTAAGTATTTGTAGGTTACATCGTATTTCTGCAGAATATATGTACAGCGTGTTTCCCAAGAGCATTTGTACAACTAATTTGTACAGGATATTTTAAAAGTGTGTTTGTCCGAGGTATTTGTACAGAGTTTGTTTGTGCTTAATATTTTCCTACAGTTTATTTTTACAGGGTGTTTACTAACTTCTTTCTCCTAGTCCAGCTGCTCTCCCATACTTCTGTTCACTTCGATCTCTTGTACTTCCATTAACTTCCTTAATTACTGACATTTCTACACCAATTTTTATTTCCATCTGGCTAAAGGTACCTATTTCTCTTCCCATTAAACCTCCGTAGTATCCCCAAGCCGCTACCGGCCTCACCCAGTTTCCAGAAATCATGGACTTGAGATAAAGCATCGCAGACGAATGAGTCTCATGGGACGATTAGAAAGACACTGGTGAACTGACGATGATGACAGAAGATTAAGGGACTCCACGTTCTCGGGATTCCAGATTAAAAAAAATAAGGGACTCCGCGTTCTCGGGATTCCAGATTAAAAAAAATAAGGGACTCCACGTTCTCGGGATTCCAGATTAAAAAAAATAAGGGACTCCACGTTCTCGGAATTCCAGATTAAAAAAATGATACTCATCATATTTGTTGTGGGTTTAGATTAATACGCTGATGCTGTCTGTTCTTGTTCTTTGGTGTTGCTGTTTTTTATTTTGTTATATTTCTTTATTTAGTAATTGTAGCGGTAGCAGCAGTAGTAGTAGTAGTAATTGTAATAGTACTAGTAGTAATTGTAATAGTACTAGTAGTGATTGCAATAGTTCTAGTAGTAATTGTAATAGTACTAGTAGTGATTGCAATAGTTCTAATAGTAATTGTAATAGTACTAGTAGTAATTGTAATAGTACTAGTAGTAATTGCAATAGTGCTAGTAGTAATTGTTATAGTATTAGTAGTAATTGTAATAGCACTAGTAGTAATTGTAATAGTGCTAGTAGTAATTGTTATAGTATTAGTAGTAATTGTAATAGTACTAGTAGTAATTATAATATTACTAGTAGTAATTGTAGTAGTAGTTGTTGTCGTTGTTGTCATTGTCGTCGTTTTCGTCGTTTCAATAATTCCTGGGTCTGAGGAAGTCACATACGTTCAGGTGGCTCGTGTTGAGGCTTCTACTACAAGCATCTGGCGGTGCTTCATGTGGGTTAGGCTATAGGTTTCTTTTAAGTGTCTGTGAGAGAAAACTCCTGGCTGGGATCACGAGGTCACCCATCCATTTGCTGTCAAAACCCAACGACGTTTAACCTGTTGCAAGAATATATGGAGGACAGATTGAACCCAGGAGTGGCTAGAGAAGAGACGGGACCAGGAACTGAGACTCGACCCCTGCAGTCACATTCAGGTAAGTATGTATATATATATTGACGAGTATACACACACACACACACACACAGTGCTATCTTCTCTCTCTCTCTCTCTCTCTCTCTCTCTCTCTCTCTTTACACAAGGTTTTACAAGGTTAAATTTAGTGTTCCTAAATTTATTGACAAGCTAAGAGCTGTTACCTATATTAGCTCATTTAAAAACCTTTTTATTGTTAAGAGATATACAGATAGGGAACAGGATGAAGTTGGAGCTATCTGTGGTCTCTCTCTCTCTCTCTCTCTCTCTCTCTCTCTCTCTCCTTAGTTGAAGGCACAAATACTAGTTTCTGTATCGGCACTAATATAATACTCTGAGCTGCATCAGTGTTTTAGATAGCAAGACAGCATCACTTTATATACCTTAGTAACTAGATGCATAATGTACATATATTTTAGGAATGTACTAAGAAGCCTCTATGGTAGCAAAGCCTTTGTTCGTGTTGGTGTGTCAACAGGAGCTCTTATATAGTATACTGGTAGGATGGAAAGGAACTGCTAGTATATTAGGAACTATTAAGAAGTGCAAGGAAATTAAAGGAATGTGTATACTGAATACAAGTCTGTTAGATTTATCTGGCATTGTATATGTTCACGAGACAGAAAATGACTAACGATCGTGACAAAGTGCAAAATAAAATAGCAGGTTTGCACTTCACACTTATTTGACAGGACGGTAGTACCTCCCTGGGTAGATACTCTCTACCTGCCTACTACCTTAGTGTATAACTTTTGTGTACAACACTGTAGCTCCTATAGGGAAAAGATGAACTTGCGAAACAAGCTCTGTTCATTGTTGAAGTCTTTTCATTTTTAAAGTCTATCATTAAAATCTTCATTTTAAGAAGGAAAACGCATATTTTTTTTGAAATAAAGATGGTTATTTAGGCATAAACTGCAAATAGTTAATTATGGCATGAAATATTTTCGCTTTTGTATTAGCTCCTGGGAAATTCATTACTAAGAATGTGCCTGGTTATTAAAATTCAGGGCTTAAGTTGTGGGTGCTGTTTTTTTTTTTTTTTTTTTTTATTTTTACAAAAAGAGCACACTGAGGTTATTGTCTACAAAGAACATAGCATGAAATTTGGTTTAAATGATGCACAAACCAGAAAATCCATACTTCTTTTCTCTGTCAGACAAAGCGTCTATATTATGGTGATGGCGCCTTTCCGACACATGGAGGACTGACATTTTTACAGTAGATATATTTGGGAACTTTAAGCTCATCAATAAAATACTGATTATAAATAGATATATTTAAAAAAAATCGATGATGACAAAAACAGCATAACAAGCCATAATAACTTACTCACGTAATCCCCCCAGAAATCTCTTGGGTCATTCCTGGGCGTACTTTTGCTTCAGTTTGGGAACCCATGATCTGTCTAGGCTATGATGGCTCATGTTACTTCTTTACAGAACCTCATTGGCAGAAACGTTTGTAGCCGAGCATAATATCATATACAACAAAGCCAAAATGATGCGCAGGGTTTTCCCACTTAAGAACCCGAAAGTAATTAAACTGTAACTTGCCAAAGTTGTGAATCTCTCAAGTGACAGAAGAGATGATCATATAAGTAATCATTTCTGAAAGCCAAATGAGATAGGTAACTCATTAATTTGAGTATTACACAAATAACCCGCACATAAAAGAGAGAAGCTTACGACGACGTTTCGGTCCGACTCGAACCATTTACAAAGTCAGTGTGACTGTGTAAATGGTTCAAGTAGGACCGAAACGTCGTCGTAAGCTTCTCTCATTTATGTGAGGGTTATTTGTGTATCGTTCCAGTCACGGTATTGTGCCTTTTTTTGTTAATTTGAGTATTATTTGCATTTCGTAGTTTCAAATTAAAATATGAGCCTTTTCCAAACTCCTACTACTTTTTTTTGCATTAAAGGGCACTGCGTACAATTACAAAGAGCAGGTCTGACCTGTGCAACAAAACTGTCCTCAAAGATTTGTTGAGTCATACCTTGAATTAAGGAAAGATCCTGGACTTCACCTTACGAAAACAGACAAAGCAAATGCGGTGGTAATTATGGACAAGGTAGATTGCAGTGGAAAAATTAATATTTTACTGGGATAAAGGGGCACTCACGCGCCCTTTTAATAGTGTCAGTGGCCTCCAACATATACTACTTGATTATTACACCGAGCTTAAGTGAGGCCAATCTAGCCTTCCCAAATAATCGGGGAATAAGATAATAAGCTACACATGTAAGTCAGTATTGCTGCCTCATATAGTATATCCAATTAAATTATTTTATTAGCTGTAAACAGTGAAAAAATTTTTAAATAATTTTTATTTATAAAATATTTTCTGGCGATTTCAGTTGCAAAATTCACTATCATCGAGGAAAATCTGCCTTGCACTGATGTACTTGATCCAGGGAGATGGAGCTACTCTTCCCTGGGCTCGAATCTCTTTGACATCTATTTCCTCTGGTGCTTTATTACCTTGATGAGTTTAGCGCTCCTTCATTAATGAAATAATGAGCTTGTCTCATAATGGATGGATTATCCTCCTGTAGCTGAAGGTTCGTTCACCTGAAGCCAAGATAACACAATTGCGATATTAAGGAATATTGCTGAGTTTCCGGGTTGGAACGTTTCTTGAAGCCATTACTTTGACATTCAATTCCATTTTAAAGGTCGTGGATTTTATTGTTTTGAGGAAAGTGACCTTGTCACCACTGAGAAGCTGTCAGCACAAGCAAAATGGTGATCGAATAAACGAGAGATTCGTGATGCAGTGGCATGCAGAGGCCTGGTGATGCCCGGAGCCAACTCCTGGATTGTATGCCCCAAAGACTCCTTGATTGTATGCCTCTAAGACTCCTTGATTATATGTCCCAAAGACTCCTTGACTGTATGCCCCAAATCACTATCTTATTTCCCTCTCTAATTGGATGCCCCCCTCATTTGGATGCCCGGGGCCACCGCCCCTGCGCCCCCCCTCTGCACGCCGCTGGGATGAAACATGAAGTAATAAACAGGTGCCAAGACAACATCTGTCATCTTAAGAGTTAATCTTATAAATAATTTATCGATAATTGAAATATGACATCGATCCGTCAAAGACGTTATCTTAGTGTTGTTTATGCATATATTTTTTAAACAATATTTCTGCAATATTAAATTTAGTCTTGTTATTCTCTGGTTAAAAAAATCATCATGATTTTTTTTTTCGATTTTCTGTATAAACTTTTACATGGAAATTTGATCCCCTAACAAACACGTCACTGTTTTTCAATGATGCCATAACAGATAAAACTTGTACTTTTATTAAACTATAGTTTCACTGGTATGGCAATATAATGGGCAAATAACAGTGAATGGTCACCAGTGTGTTTTTCCCGTATTGGTGCTACACCAACGCTCTCATCCACTTCATAATTACTGTGCTTCCTGTGATGGCACTGTGTTGACACTGCTCTACTCACGGTATCGCCCACTTCATAAACACTGTGTGTTCCCTGTGTGAGTTCTGTACCAACCCTCGTATCACCCACTTCATAAACACTGTGTGTTCCCTGTGTGAGTTCTGTACCAACCCTCGTATCACCCACTTCATAAACACTGTGTGTTCCCTGTGTGAGTTCTGTACCAACCCTCGTATCACCCACTTCATAAACACCCTCGTATCACCCACTTCATAAACACTGTGTGTTCCCTGTGTGAGTTCTGTCGGATCACCCACTTCATAAACACTGTGTGTTCCCAGTGTGAGTTCTGTACCAACCCTCGTATCACCCACTTCATAAACACTGTGTGTTCCCAGTGTGAGTTCTGTACCAACCCTCGTATCACCCACTTCATAAACACTGTGTGTTCTCTGTGTGAGTTCTGTACCAACCCTCGTATCACCCACTTCACAAACACCTTTTTTTTTGATAATATGTTAATTGTGGAATAGAAACAGATTTTTTTGTGAAATTTTCTATATTCCCCGGGTATGTCTATAAATCGTAATTACTCCTTCCTGGTGGCAGTAGGCCTGGAAAAAATATGCCATACCCTCTCTGGTAACGGGAACTAGTCGCAAATACTGACAGTCAAAGATAGATGCTGTACACTGTAAATTTATACTTTTTCTCAAATCGAAGCGGATTTTCTGCCAATTCCCGAGCGCTGTTAAGACCCCCCTGAGGAGTTACTTTCCTAGAAATTAATAAAACAAATTTACTAAAAAAAAAGTAGGTTAAATCCACTAACATAAAGCATACACTTTTCTATTATAGTTAAAACATGGGTCATCAGCCTGTTAAAAAAGGGCTGGATATGTTTTTTTTTTTTCATACCAAAATTTATTACTTGTAATAACGTACTCGGAGGAAAAAAATATGTATTTTATTTAATTATTTTTATGTTAATAATTTTATTAGTTTATCACTCAGTTTGTGATGATTTAATTTGGCTGGAAGGCAAATGTTGTGAACATAATGATTGCATCAGTGCGTTATTTGTATAAAGTACAAACACACAGACACACACAGACACACACAGACACACACAGACACACACACACACACACACACACACACACACACACACACACACACACACACACACACACACACACACACACACACACACACACACACACACACACACACAAGTGGTCACAGTTGGAAGTTGAAGGCCTGAGATGAATCACAGGGATGTTAGGAAGTACTTCTTCAATCACAGAGTGGTCAAGAACGGGAATAGTCGGGGAAGTGATGTAGTGGATGCAGGATCCAGACAGAGCTTTAAGAAGAGGTATGATAAAACTCATGGAGCAGGTAGAGTAACCTAGTAGAGGCCAGTGAAGAGGCGGGGCCAGGAGCTGTGAATCGACCCCTGTAACCACAACTAGGTTAGTACACCTAGGTGAGTAAACACAGCGGGCATCTCTCCATGGATCCTGAGAGAGGGAGCAGAGGCACTGTGTGTGTGCCACTAGCAACAATCTTCAACTCATTTATCATAACAGAGCAACTACCTGAGGTGTGGGAGTGAGCAAATGTAGTTCTAATTTTTAAGAAAGGAGACAGTCGAATAACTGACATCAGCCTCACGCGACTAGCGTTCAGAAACCAGAGCAAGAAGTCATTCACGACTCTGTATAAGGCATATGTTAGGCTCATATTGGAATATGCAGCACCAGTATAAAAATCACAACTTGTTAAGCATGTGAAGAAACCGGAGAAAGTCTAGAGGTATGCAACGAGATTACTCTTCAGAATAAATACACCCAGGTGTGGCTCATGTGTCTTATTCATCAACTAGTTGAAGAGCTAAAGGTACGTCCAATGGGGTAAGATTAAGGGAAGAGAACCTTATAATATTAAAGGAAAGACACTCTAGAGGTGATATGATTACAATGAAATTAATGACAGAAAGTGTTAGGGTGGACAGGGACAGATTGCTCGAGAGATTGGAAACAAGAACACGAGAGCACAGCCGGAAGTGGAAGCACAGATGAGTTACAGGGTTGTTAGAATGCATTTCTCCATAACTCACGAAATCATAATAACACGATTACTTTGGTCTCAATCCCCACCTATTCCATGGTTGGTGTTTCTTCAGGGTAAAGTAGTCAGGAGGTGGAAAGATCTGAACTGTGGAGTGGTAGAGCAGGAGCCATACATAGTTTTAAGATAAGGTACAATAACGCTCTCGAAGCCAGGAAACTCTCTCTCTCTCTCTCTCTCTCTCTCTCTCTCTCTCTCTCTCTCTCTCTCTCTCTCTCTCTCTCTCTCTCTTTCTCTCTCTCTCTCTCTCTCTCTCTCTCTCTAATACTGCCACTAACTATTCTTAGGAAAGGGGTCACTGTCATTCAAGCGTGCGATGCTAATCATTCACAATCCTTTGAAATACCTGACGTCAGGTCAGGTCTGGTCAGTTGTCTAAGCTCGTGTAGGGAGTAGAGGTCGCCGTTCTTCATGCCTGAGACGTCCACGATGACCACCTTCCTGTAAGTTTATGACACTATACTTAATTTCTCGTTCCTACAATAAATGTGAACATAGAGAGGATGTAGGAAACACCGGTTTTGGCAATATAGTTTCGGATGAGTGGAGTAAAAAAGCAAGCGTCGTCACTGCAGTGAGTACATTTGGATACCTTCAAAAATAAGTTGGACAGATGCATTAATGGGAGTGGCTATGGCAGTAGGCCTAATACGGTGCTCCTCAATTCTTATGGAGTTATTGCCAAAGTTTGTCACTAATCCTAATTAGTGATTTCTTACATATATACTTCACTTAGAGGTATCAACTCATCCAGTCAGATGATACCACGAAATATCCTGCAGGAGGATTACTGGTCCATAATTTCAATTATATACAATAGTAAAGTTTTTCCAGTGAAACGGTAAACTGCAGATAATTGAAACCTCTAAATATATTTAAATTATATCAGTGATTATAATAATATTATTAATAATAATAATAATAATAATAATAATAATAATAATAATAATAATAATAATAATAATAATAATATTATTATTATTATTATTATTATTATTATTATTATTGAATGAAAAGTCAAAATACCATGGCAAGAACAATTCACCCCCGCCAAAAAAAAAAAAAAAACACAGTAGGAGAGGATCTACATAACGACGTTTCGGTCGGTCCCGGACCATTGTCAAGTCACAAAAGGTGTAAGAAAAGTAGACAAGACCTAAAGACAATACAGTAGTGGGCAGGGGAAGAAGGGAGTGCCAATGGTATTATTATTATTACTAATAGTAATAGTAGTAGTAGTAATAGAAGTTGAAGTAGTATTAGTAGTAGCATTATCAATAGTAGTAGCAGTAATAGTAGTAGTATAGCAGTAGTAGCAGTAGTAATAGTAGTAGTAATAGTAGTAGTATAGCAGTAGTAGCAGTAGTAATAGTAGTAGTAATAGTAGTAGTAATAGTAGTAGTATAGCAGTAGTAGCAGTAGTAATAGTAGCAGTAATAGTAGTAGTAATAGTAGTAGTATAGCAGTAGTAGCAGTAGTAATAGTAGTAGTATAGCAGTAGTAGCAGTAGTAATAATAATAGTGGTAGTAATAGTAGTGGTATATATATTGGTAGAATTACCGACAATATGTTAAGTAAATGAACACAAGTGCAACTAATGTGACATTTTATTGTGGCAACGTTTCGCTCTCCAGGAGCTTTGCCAAGCCGTTACGGCTTAATGGACTTCACACTCTTAACGCTAGTGTATCTTATTTAATGGAAGCTTGACATTGCTATAGGACTATGTGGTTGATAATTTGTCATTTAAATTCAGGAAAGCTTGTGGTACAATTTTCTGTATGATAACTTGGAAATGTCTTGTGAATTGCCTCAAATTTTAGACGCTGATGAGTTTAATCCAAAGAAAGAAACAGAGTAATTTGAGGATGAGTATTGTCCAGTTTGTAAATGTTTAATAGTTAAAACTGTACACAATTACTACTGCATTACGTGCGAGAAATAGGGAAATGAGTCTTTAAACTTTCAGCACTGGTGAATTTTGCTCTAGGAAAAGTTTGTATTATTAGTATGCTGTGCAAGTTCCAATTTCCTACTTTTATTAAACAATTTAGAATATTGATTTTCATAAATAACAAAAAAAAAAAGGCACAATACCGTGACTGGAACGATACACAAAGAACCAAATGGTCCAAGTCGGACCGAAACGTCGTCGTAAGCTTCTCTCTTTTATGTGCGAGTTATTTATGTATTGATTTTCATGCGATAAATAGAGAATGCCCCTTCCGATCGTCTTCAAACTCTCACTGGTGTATCACTCATGGCTTTAGGACTGTGTACGGGACAATTATTTGTTTAACAATTTGGGAGAGTGTGTTCCATGCACTAACGTGAGACTGCGTCTTTATAACGACTTTAAACATTTAAACCTTTGATGTATCTTATCTAAAGGTGTACCAGAAATTTTCTGCTGATTTCATGGTGTATAATTTTTCAGTTTAATTACAAAATAGTGTCCAACTCGTGCAGTTTACTAGTAAACTTTAGACTTGAAGATGAAGACACACGTGGAACGGTTGGGTTTCCTTATTAGTATACCTGGAGAGGGTTTCGGGGGTCAGCGCCCCCGCAGCCCGGTCTGTGACCATGCCTCATGGTGAATCAGGGCCTGATCAACCAGGCTGTTACTGTTGGCCGCACGCAACCCGGCGTATGAACCACAGCCCGGCTGATCAGGTTCTGACTTTAGGTGCCTGTCCAGTGTCTTCTTGGTAATCCCCATTATATATGCTGGGAGGCAGTTGAACAGTCTTGGGCCCCTGATACTTACTGTGTTGTTTCTTATCGTGCTAGTTGCGCCCCTGCTTTTCATTGGGAGGGAGGACTTTGCATCGTCTGCCGAGTCTTTTGCTTTCATAGGGAGTGATTTTCGTGTCCAAGTTTGGCATTAATTCCTCTAGGATTTTCCAAATGTATATAATGTATCTCTCCCGCCTGCATTCTAGGGAGTACAGGCTGAGGAACTTCAAGCGTTCCCAGTAATTGAGGCGTTTTATTGCAGTTATGTGTGCCGTGAAAGTTCTCTGTACATTTTCTAGGTCAGCAATTTCACTTGCCTTGAAAGATGCTGTTAGTATGCAGCAATATTCCAGCCAAGATAGAACAAGCGACCTGAAGGGTGTCATCATGGGCTTGGCATTCCTAGTTTTGAAGGTTCTCATTATCCATCCTGTCATTTTTCTAGCAGATGCGATTGATACAATGTTGTGGCCTTTGAAAGTGAGATCTTCTGACATTATCACTCCCGGGTCTTTTACATTAGTTTTTCGTTCTACTGATGAAACGTTTAGCCTACACAACAGGCATCTTCAGTCAAATACAAAGGGGGCAGTAGAAATGAAATAAAGATAATATAATTAGTCAATCAACTGATTGCACATGTATCTTAATCTTCAACTTGTCGGTATTTTCTACCCTTTTCTACAAACACTGGACTTGTTTTGTTTGCTGTTTGATCAAAGGCCAAGCAGCTGTTCTTGAAAATCCTGAAGAAGCAGAAGAGGACTTATAGGTCAAGTCTCTAAAGAGAGTCATAGAAGCTATAATTCAACCCTCCTAAGAAATCCAGGAGACTGAGGTCCATACCTTCAAGAGGCCTTGAGACTTTAACTCAACACGTTAAGGAAGTTTAAGAAAACGTCAAGGAGCTGCAAGTCAATACTGTCAAAAGGCAAAGGAGCTGGAACTCGGCCAGTTAAAATTGTGAGACTAATCAGATGGAATTAGGCTTGTCATATCCACAGTGTTTAGCATTAAATTAAATAGCAATAGACTAGTTTTGAAGTAGTGGCTTAGCGCTTCTTTTTTATAATAATAATAACAATAATAATAATAATAATAATAATAATAATAATAATAATAATAATAATAATAATAATAATAATAATCATATGAACGAAATCAATAAATGATTATTGTGAAACTCGCGGAAACTTGTTCTGCTATTTTAAAATATATATTATTATTTTGCATTTAAAAAAATAAAATTAAATGCATAAATATACTCAATTTTCTATTTTATTAGAATTGGCAAATTGGGACTTTGCCCAATAACAATTCCAATCTTCCTCTGAACAAAATGCACCAGCGCTGAAGATTTGAAGCCAATCGAGGAGTACATTATTTAGTTATCTCGAAGTAACCAATAATTTTACCTGGTAAATCAAGCAGGTCCTGCTACATGCAGGTACAACACTTCGAGTCCTAGTGTCGAAGTGGTAAAATGATATGCTAATAGGTTGTCATAATGTCTTGAAGTTCCAGTGACCTGCAGAACATCAGATATGAATGTATCATCTCAGTTGTTCCTTGTTATTATTATTATTATTATTATTATTATTATTATTATTATTATTATTATTATTATTATTATTATTATTATTATTATTATTATTAAATTATTATTATTATTATTATTATTATTATTATTATTATTATTATTATTATTATTATATTCTTTTATAATTAATATTATTATTAAAAGTAGCTGCTGAATTTTAAGCATTTTTTTTTATGTTGCTGTAATAAGCACTTCAGAATATTATTTTGTGAAACTGACACATGTTACTAAATTCTTTCTGTAGAGCGACGCTGTTGGTAATGGTAGCAATATCTACGGGAGGAGGCGCTGTCCACATCTACCGCCCGAGGGCGACGCAGATGGGGGAGACGTTACCACAGTACCCGCCCCTCAACACCCACATGGCTTTGCTCGAAGGTGAAGAACGCCTTCCTCTGCAGCAGGAAGATCCTCCGAAGCTCGTGTTGTATGAGCCTCTTCAGCATTCGGTTCGTGATCAACAAGAACACTCCCAGAAGGCACAACAATCACAGGAGCCTCAAGGGTCTCAACAATCACAGCTGCCTTTGCAGGCGCACGCACAACTATCCCAGCACTCACCTCTACCCTCACAGGTGCAACAATCACAGCTTCTGGAAGGGTCACAGCAGATGCAACAGTCACAGCAGCCACAGCTACCTTTACAACCGCAAGTACAAGGTCTACGATCACTAAAAATTAGGATGGCTTGTCCTACAGAAATAGGCATTCACGTAAGTTCCTGTTTACCTCGTTACGTTAACTCATGAGAGTACAAACAGGGAAGAGGGAAAGAGAGAGAAATGCATCAATGTATATACAAGAACCTTCAGCAACACGGAAACTGATCCTAATTAAGACCGATGGAGACATGAGATAACCCTGGAAGCAGTATACTGGTTATGAATGATGAAGTATACTCAGACAATTATTGAACCAGTTGTTGATATATATATATATATATATATATATATATATATATATATATATATATATATATATATATGCAGGAGATTATGTTGCTACGGAGATAATCATGGTTCATTGGAAAACAGTGTGATGTTCGTATTTTTAAAATTATGACACTTCTCTCTCTGTCTCTGTCTCTCTCTCTCTCTCTCTGTTTCTCTCTCTCTGTCTCTGTCTCTCTCTCTGTCTCTCTGTCTCTCTCTCTCTCTGTTTCTCTCTGTCTCTCTGTCTCTCTCTCTCTCTGTTTCTCTCTCTCTGTCTCTCTCTCTCTCTCTCTCTCTGTTTCTTTCTTTCTGTCTCTCATTAACAAGATAAATGTTCACTCATTTTACTTGTGAAATTATAACAGGTAACTGCTATTTTCTAAGGAAAAAAATAGCACTAAAAGGCAATGCGGAATATAAATCTTATGTGTAATGAATTTAGTTTATTTAATATACGCCACTGGCAGTTATGAGCGATACTAGCAGTTATGAGCGATACTAACAGTTATGAACGATACTAGCAGTTATGAGCGATACTAGCAGCTATGAATGCTACTAGTAGTTATAGCAGTTATGAACGATACTAGCAGTTATGAGCGCTACTAACAGTTATGAGCGATACTAGCAGTTATAGCAGTCATGAACGATACTAGCAGTTATAGCAGTCATGAACGCTACTAGCAAACTGCGGCTACTATCACATAAACATTCCATAATTATTCTTTAAGGGAAAGAATAATCATACAAAGTATCAAGGAGTACCAAGACTATGGAGATATGTTAGCGTGTATTATGTAAATACATCATAAATTTGAGTATATTTATGAGTGAAATGTGGGACACAATTACCAAATTATTTGCTAATAGCTCAGAACTGATTAATTACGGCGAGTCATTCATGTACGTTTTATGTTCTCGAGATAAGAATAAATGAGTTAATAAGAAATAACAAAATCTGAGAGAAAATATTAAAAAACAGAATGTATGGGTGATATCAGTTGCTTTCCACTTCATTGGGAGTGATGTGTTTATAATGGTGGTGAGTAAAGTTGAGACACTGGACACGTCAGCATCAGGGCTGAGGTGATGAATTCCTCAAAACTGCTTCTGTGCTTCTTTCACTATCTCCGTATTAAAATCGACTCTTTATTAGACTGAAGAAGCATGTTGCATAGGCGTGATGTTTCGCCAATGATGATATACAAGCGCTGCACATTTGCCTCATTCTTCACAAACACTCAGTAGATAACAATGGAAGACACTGAAATACCCATTGACCCCACTGACAGCACTTCCTATTGCAAGACTGCAGCTTTGCCAAAAGTTCCCGTCTCCTTACCTGGCGGAATGACAGTCACAGACTGTGGCTGTTACATCAGAAGTATGTGAGATGGAGCCATCAATTTACTTTCGTGCTTCGTCTCCAAAAATTTAACTCTCACGCAGGACTCTGCTAAAGCTGGTAAACTGGTGTAAGTCCTTCGTGTAGCCCATAAATCATCTGTGGGTGTTTAGGATAACCATAAGCTTCTGGCCGAGCTTGAGAAAATATACAAGAAGATATATCACATGTTTTTCACGAAAAGTAATAACTAACCAAGGCTTTTCTTGAAGCAGTAGTGTCATTGTTCCAAATTCCGGCTTTTAAGGTAACATTTCATGAAGTCAAAACGTACTGCATCGGTCTGTTATCATAGTCAACATCAGAGAATTATTACTTATTTACAATGGCGTGGAAGGTCACAAGATACCCTGAGGCAATATCTATGAGAACTGTAAATATCTAAGCAATACTGGAATCTCTGGTAATATTATTATCAGGTAGATTTTCCCCAGTCAGTATAATCCGAAGATCATTCATACGTACATATGTCCATACATGCACTTATACATGCACACATGCATAAACACTTACATGCAAACATTCATACATGATGACACTAGAGGAAAGAAGGACTAAGAGTGATATGATAACGTACGAAATACTGAGAGAAATTGATAGTGTAGACAGGGACAGGTTGTTCTAAAGACGGTAAATTGGAACATGAGGACAAAATTGGAAGTTGAAAACACAGATGAGTCACGGAGATGTAAGGAATTATTTCTTCAGTCAGAAAGTGGCACGACCTGAACAGTTTAGTGGTAAAGGTAGGATCCATACATAGTTTTATAAAAAGGTACGATAAGGCTCTCGAAACAGTCAGGAGAGAGTGAACCTATTAACATCCAGCGAAAAAGTTGGCCCAAGAGCTGACAAGCGAAAAAGTTGGCCCAAGAGCTGACAACCGACCCCTGCAACCCCACATATAGGTGAGTACAAATAGATGCGTACATGCGTACTTATCAGAACACTCACATAAATGCATGTAACCATAAATACAACTGAATTCACTCATCCTTCCCTAGCAACCATTGTGTCACCCGTTAAGTGCGTGCAAGGTAGGGAGACTCACAACAAAGGGGAAAATATAAAAAATATTTTTGCATTCGCTTTTGTTTCGAACGTGTTTGTGTGAAGGGGTGGAGGGGAAGCACTTTTGCCTGGGCTCTATACTACCATAAAGTGGAATTCTTGGAAGCTTTACGAGGTAATGGGAGACAGCGCTCTTAAGCCATAGTGAGTGGGCATGGATTTTACTGTTTTTTCGCCGAGCTGCACATTGTAAAAAAAGTGAGTTAAAATATTTGCAGGAATTGAAACATAGCTGGGGAACAGCCAAGCTGTCCTCTAGATAAAAAGTTCGTTTTCGAACGTGTTACAGCACATTAATTTTTGTACGATTTAAGAAAAAAAGGCAATAAATACTAGTTAATATAGATTAGGTTACTTATTTAACCTATAATTAAACTATATTCGGGTATAGTTTAATAATAGAATTACGGGTACGGTAGGGTAACGCCTGGCAACGGGGATGAAGTCAGTAAATGTATAAAACACAGACAAGAACGAACCTTTATAAAATATATTTCGTCCTAACTAGGGCTATATCAAGTTTAAAATATGGATCAATTTGAAGCTGAATATTTTTTTCTTTATCATTCCTTCCTCCGTTATCTGGTTTCGCTTTGTGAATGGCATTCTAATCATTGGTCCTCCAATCCAGTCATTCTAATCACTGGCCCTCCAGAGCAAATTCAACCAGGTTGAACCTTCCATACAGTTTACACTTGAGGAAACCGACTCTGTAAGTTCGACAAGGAAATTTATTTTAATGTTTACTGAAAATCAACAATCCAACATAATGATTTCCACTTCCACTCTCACCACGACACCAGGACTAAACCCAGTGTTTTCCACTTCCACTCTCACCACGACACTTCACCAAACAACACTTCCCTCGACATTATATCAGGAAATGCAGACGACGTGTCTATATTACCTGCTCACTCAGACCTGCGCCACCAAAAAGTGATGCGTAGTTCTCCCCAACAACTAGATTGCCAAAACACATCTCAAAAATCTTCTCAGAAAGCCTGTTCACCACCAACAATATTATGAGATAAATCCACATCTAACATAACTCAACTACAGCAAATGTGGCAAAATTTACGAATTTCGGAACACCATTATGCTAACAGGACAACCTTAATAACACATGTGTGATATATCATTATCCTCACAATCACTTAATTGCTTTTCAGGACAAAAGAAAATGAGCCCCTGAATATGAACTCATCAGTATCTCCATCAACTTTAACCAGAACACCAATTTCTATAGTTTTCTTGAATTTCTTGCAGAAGCATCTATAACGTTTCGGAAACAATGTTAGCTGGTTCGCACCTCACAGTTACTCACTTTTATATATTTGCTCAATATCCTTTGAAAGGTTTATCTGTCATGATGCAGCCGAAGGCTCTACATTGTCAAATGCTTAAGGAATTTCTTATCTTGAGTTTTCAGAGGGAAAGTCTTACGGTTTCAAAAGTTTCTGTCTCAAAAGCAGCACAAACAGAACAACATTTGCCGAGTTTGGTGAACCTTGGGTGATCTTACATTTTTTTTCCCGTCAATAGCTGGTCGACGCGTTCTTGACTCACCCGGTAACATCGTTCGCGACGCAGGCGCTGCCGATGTACCAGACACACATGTCGCTAGTCACCAGTACAGCCTTCCGGATGACTACCTTCACTGTCACCACCGTGGTCACCGTGCAGCCTCCACCCATCACCCTCTCCACCACCAAGGTGAGAGAGAATACACCAGGTTCAAGGGTCCTGTTATATGCCTGGTCTCATTTCAACAGTTCAGTCGCGAATTCTCAGTAGTTTTGAGTATCGTTCCAACAGTTCTGAGATTCTTTTCAGCAGTTTTCTGATTCATTTTGCAGTTCTCAGTTTCATTTTCAGCAGGTCTCAGTCTTCAATCAGTAGTTCTCAACCTCATTTTCAGCAGTTCTAAGTGTTGCATCAGCAATTCAGACTCGTTTCAACAATTTTGAGTCTTATTCCAGCAGTTCTGAGCCTCAGCTCAGCAGTTCGATGTCTCGGTGTATAACATGGGTTTTGTTCCTCAAATGCCTCAATATAACTTATTCTTTTACTAACTCTGTATCAGCGTTGCAACAGTGCTTATGTATGCTCATCCAACCCTCGTCGATCCCTCTTTACTTAGCTGGTGAATGAAGAGGTAACGGTGCCGTCGGCCTCCTTGGTGACGTCTACAGATCTGCTCACCAACACTGATGTCTTGGTGGAGACAAGCACCACCACCACCATCTTCACCACTACCACCACCGACATCACCACGCTGGCCGTCACTCACACGCTCACAGAGCACCAGTGGCTCACCCAGCGAATGCAGCTCACCATAACCATGCCGCTTACTACCACCGTCATCACCACACACACCACACTCATCACAAAAGTAAGACAGACGTGGACAAAACACACTTCATGGTGCTCTAGTTCACAATTAATACAAGTGATGAATGGAAACTAGACGACGCTTCGTTCCTTCCTGGACCATTAGCAAGAGATTCTTTAACAAATTTTCGCGACTTAAAACTGTGCCAGAACAAGCCAACCGTCTTCCATTTTCTATCAGTAAATTATTTGTGGATTTACTGAGAATTGTTCCAGATAGAGTAGTTTTTGTTCTTCAGGGCGTATTTAATACTGACAAGACTAGTTAATTAATATGCGATGTATCTCTTTCATTCAATTCCTCCTCTGTCACGAGGGTTCTGTGGGAAGAAGGCTAAGTAAGAATTACATTAATTAATTCAGAAGTTATGATCTGTTATCTGCCTCATCTCATTAAAAATACTGGACCTACGAAAGCCTTATTAAACAATACAGCTGTAGAACACAGAGAAGAATTTGATTGTTCACTCGACAAATGCCTTGAATTTTATCAATCTCTCTCTCTCTCTCTCTCTCTCTCTCTCTCTATCTCTAATTCTCTCCTCTGATAATTCTAATATCATATTCCATACGCATATACCGCACTCAGAAATTGCAGACTGACATTGGACAATATCGTAAATATATCAGTCTGTCAAATACCATTGTGGGAACTTCGAACCTGCTCCTGCATCGACTTTCATCATACAATGTTATAAACGTACTGGATTATGGATTACATTCCACTGAAGGAAGGTGTTTTAATGCCGGTGAAGAGCTCTTGATCTAAATAAATGAAGTTATCCTTTCTTACCTTGAAGTGAATCTGATTGCCTATCATTCCTCAAAGCAATGTTTGGTTCCTACTTGTTTAGTTAACGCTTCCCTCATTAAAAAAAAAAATCTACGTGGTGCACATTACCAATATTTCAGAGTGACAAAAGGTGTTGTAAAAATATTGTCCATATCTCATCATTTATTACTGAGTACTCTTAAAAAGTCGTCTTTAACAAATTAAATTTGCCTACACCATAGCAAAATCGTACAACAATGAAAGATAAACCAAAAAAATCTAATGTGTGGTAGATTTTCTCTAGAAAAATAGAGCATTTAAAAAAATCAACGAACATAGTTTTACAACCTTATTAGACCCCACAAACCCGCGGAGAGGAAGGGGAGGTATTAGGTTTGATCCAGAAAGGGGACGGCAGCTCTAATTGTTTGGATCAAGAACCCTTCCCCAGCAACAAGGTGATCTTGATACTGGAAAAGAACAAAAGAACAGAGTACCTATCTAGAAAGGTCCAGTGCAGTACCTTGATGCTGGTGAGGCGTTCATGTTGAACTGAATTAGCGATCCCTTCCCTTTGGATCAAAACATATCACCTCCCATTCCTCAGGCACTGTATGAACCCTATGAATTTAGCGCTTCCCCTTAATTATAATAATAATCTTAAATTCTCTTGCAGCGAGCTGTGTTGCGGGTGGCCGAGGTAAACCTGGACACACTGACGGAGTGGCTGACGCAGCCATACACAGCCACTAAGATACACTACGTCGACGCCATCCGGGCGTCCTGCTAGTCTTCAGCTGGTCTTGGTGAGACGGCCGCTAAGTGTAAGTGGTCGTTAGGTAGGTGCTCACCGGGTGAGTGCGGGGCTGGAGGGTAGGTAACTGGAAGGGTGTAGGTATGTGGTACTTAGGTAAATGTGGAGAGTGAGGCAGGTGGTCGTTGAGTGTACCACTGCAGGTATTGGAAGGTGGTCACTTGGTAAGTGTGTGAGAGTCAGTGAGGTATCAGGTGTCACCACTTAAATGTACGGAAGTCATTTCATAGTCATAGGTGGGTGATTATGCTGGTTTAGGTGTATCAGAGTGTAGGTGTATCAGAGTGTAGGTGTATCAGAGTGTAGGTGTATCAGAATGCAGGTGTATCAGAGTGCAGGTGTATCAGAGTGTAGGTGTATCAGAGTGTAGGTGTATCAGAGTGCAGGTGTATCAGAGTGTAGGTGTATCAGAGTGTAGGTGTATCAGAGTGTAGGTGTATCAGAGTGTAGGTGTATCAGAGTGCAGGTGTATCAGAGTGTAGGTGTATCAGAGTGTAGGTGTATCAGAGTGTAGGTGTATCAGAGTGTAGGTGTATCAGAGTGTAGGTGTATCAGAGTGTAGGTGTATCAGAGTGTAGGTGTATCAGAGTGCAGGTGTATCAGAGTGTAGGTGTATCAGAGTGTAGGTGTATCAGAGTGTAGGTGTATCAGAGTGTAGGTGTATCAGAGTGTAGGTGTATCAGAGTGCAGGTGTATCAGAGTGTAGGTGTATCAGAGTGTAGGTGTATCAGAGTGTAGGTGTATCAGAGTGTAGGTGTATCAGAGTGCAGGTGTATCAGAGTGTAGGTGTATCAGAGTGTAGGTGTATCAGAGTGTAGGTGTATCAGAGTGTAGGTGTATCAGAGTGTAGGTGTATCAGAGTGCAGGTGTATCAGAGTGTAGGTGTATCAGAGTGTAGGTGTATCAGAGTGTAGGTGTATCAGAGTGTAGATGTATCAGAGTGTTGGTGTATCAGAGTGTTGGTGTATCAGAGTGTAGGTGTATCAGAGTGCAGGTGTATCAGAGTGTAGGTGTATCAGAGTGTAGGTGCATCAGAGTGTAGGTGTATCAGAGTGTAGATGTATCAGAGTGTAGGTGTATCAGAGTGTAGGTGCATCAGAGTGTTGGTGTATCAGAGTGCAGGTGTATCAGAGTGTTGGTGTATCAGAGTGTAGGTGTATCAGAGTGTAGGTGTATCAGAGTGTAGGTGTATCAGAGTGTAGGTGTATCAGAGTGTAGGTGTATCAGAGTGTAGGTGTATCAGAGTGCAGGTGTATCAGAGTGTAGGTGTATCAGAGTGTTGGTGTATCAGAGTGTAGGTGTATCAGAGTGTAGGTGTATCAGAGAGCAGGTGTATCAGAGTGCAGGTGTATCAGAGTGCAGGTGTATCAGAGAGCAGGTGTATCAGAGAGCAGGTGTATCAGAGAGCAGGTGTATCAGAGAGCAGGTGTATCAGAGAGCAGGTGTATCAGAGAGCAGGTGTATCAGAGTGTTCTCGCTCAAGTTCACACAGAATGTATTATACCGTAAAATGTTTGCAATATATCAGTTCACGTTTGAAAAATATATAATATATTTCGTATATTTCATTATACTTCTTATTTTCATATATATTCATAACAATGTTGTGCATAAAAGTAATATATATATATATATATATATATATATATATATATATATATATATATATATATATATATATATATATATATATATATATATATATATATATATATATATGTCGTGCCGAATAGGCAGAACTTGCGATCTTGGCTTAAATAGCAACGCTCATCTTGCCATATAGGACAAGTGAAAATTTGTGTATGCAATAATTTCGCCAAAATCATTCTGAACCTAACGATAAAAATATATTTCACTGTGTTTGTTTAGTATTAAATTATTGTAAACAAATCTAAAATATATTTAGTTGGGTTAGGCTAAAATAAATTGCTCTTGTTATAATAAGGTTAGGTAAGTTTTTTAAGATTCTTTTGATGCAAAATTAAGAATTTTTACATTAACATTAATGAAAAAATATATCTTTAAACGTATAAGAGAAAATTTCAGAAAGGACTTAATTTTAAATGAGTTCTTGCTAATTGACCAGTTTTACATATTCGGCACGACATATATATATATATATATATATATATATATATATATATATATATATATATATATATATATATATATATATATATATATATATATATATATATATATATATATATATATATATATATATATATATATATATATTGCTTCTTTTATAGTCTCCATCCAAGGTTGCTGAGCAGTTTTTCGAAAATAATATTGTAATGGAGTGAAAGCCTACATCCCATTTTCCATTTCTGTGTGATCTTCTATCACGTGGTTTCCTCAACCGTTCAGAAGTGCTATAATAAGATCAGATTCTCTCAGCAGGCTCCTGCAGCTAAAAGCTATTCTTTCTTTGACTCAAGCAAGGACGATTTCAGCATTTCTCTTTCCTCTCCTCTTTCCCAACTCTCTCTTTCTCTCTCTCTCTTTCCATATTGTCGGTATTTTATACCATTTATCTCCATCAAACATCTGTCTTTACTGCTAAACTCTTTGCTGTTGCCTGAGCCATAGATTATGCAGTTCTTCAAAACCAGGTCAGTTTTGCTGTATTTGTTATATTATCTGCAGTCGGCTGTACAGACTGGAGTCACTGTCTCTCATGAGTTACTAGGTAATATTATTAATATGGTAAACTTTTATGTCATGCCCATCACCTTAATCTGAGTATGTGGCCACCGTAACACTTTTGTCAGTGAGCCAGCAGATATGCTGCAAAATCTGCCTCGGAGCTTGTGCGATTTTCTTAGCTCCCACAGTAGCCGGGGCAACTGCTTTCTTTGGGTAAGAAATCACTCTACACATGTGGCAAATTCAGTGAACCAGCCTGGTAATACCGAGCAAATTTAAGCCCTTCATCGCAGACTTGCCTACTTCTGTCGCACCAGACAACATGATGAAGTCGTCTTCTCTCGTCTCCGCCTCAAATATAATGACCTCACTCACCTCATCCTCGTCTCGGAGGTCAATATACCCACTCCCAGAGTGTTCCTGCAGCAGTTTCCTCACCGTTCCTCACATCCTGTCCTGTCTACACCCTTCCTCGGTGTGCTTTCCTTCATCTCTGTGAACGGAAACACCCCCCGTCCTTATCTGAGTCTCTCCTCCACGACAGCTATCCATTTGTCTTCAACTCTCTGATTCACTTTCTCAAAGAAACAAATTTAATCAAGGTGATGTAGTTTATGTATTCGTACTTGTACATATTCGTTTTATATGTAGGCAATGTTTTTCACTGTCCTATCTCGTGACTCGTGGTTTCTTCATACCTCTATACATGTGAACTTGATTTCAACCTCCTCTTTTACTTATGCACAACTCCTGCGCTTTCGTCTTTAACGTACGATGCCTCTTAGATGGATAACTCCTTTTAACAAGAAAAACCTATAGCACTGTTTTACGCAGTTCATCTAACACTGACGATCTACATTTCCACATTTCCTGGGCTCGTGTCTTCCAGACTTCTTGGGCTCGTGTCCTCTGAACTCCTTGGATTCGTGCAATCCAAATTTCCTGGGCTCGTGTTTTCAAGATTTCCTGGGCCTGTGTCCCAAAGACTTCTTATGCTCTTGTTCTTTACACTTCCTGGACTCATGCCCTTCAAATTTCCTGGATTCGTTCACTTCAAATTTCCTGGACTCGTGCGCTTGAAACCTCTTGAACTCCTGTGCTTCAAACTTAATGGACTCATGCCTTTCAAACTTTTTGGACTAGTACCTTTCAAACTACTTGGACTCAGACACCAAAGAAATTCCTGTAATAGAGAACAAAAATGTTTTTTTTCTGATAAACCGTAGGAATTCCTGTAATTGTGGCGTCCATTTTTCCCGCTAGCCCAAGAGAGAGAGCCAGAAAGCCCTTTGTTTCTTGATGATGGTATTGTCTTCCTGATGAAGACCCAGAGACAACGAAGGCACTGCCTCCTTTGTTGTGGGTATGTTAATGGCAAGAATATGAGGCAATATTAGGAGGCAAAACTACAAAAGAAACTGAGGATAATGGCAAGGAAAGGCAGAAGAAAAAAATCAGAACAGTGGAGAGAGATAATACGAGGAAGCTGTATTAACCCAAAATGATGAACCTTCATGGACGGGGGCCTTGATGATAGTGAGTGGCGCCTTTGCTAAGGAATTGGAGTACCGTCTCTTTCGCATTAAGAGTTGATGAGTAAGACATATTTGTAACAGGCATCTTTACTGTTGAAACGTTTCACCTGTGCGGTAGACATCTTCAGTCGAATCTGGGAGATTATAACTCTGTCTTCAGTGTTATAATTGTTTGTATTCGACTAAAGAAATTTGCAGCACAGTCGAAAAGTTGCGACACTAAAGACACCTAAGTGTTGCACACTTGTTTTACCTATTTATCGGCTCTTTCTACGGATCGAACCTGATTACCCACGTCCATCACACTCCCTGGGCGCTCGAGAACTCCGGCGGATTTAGAGCTTCCCCAGGAATATATAATCCAAACATCAGTGGTTTAGAAAACCGAGAGTTGAAGAATTAGACACATGCACAACAACTTGAAATCTTTATTTAGTAGACGTTTCGCCCAGCAGTGGCCTTTTCAGTTTACAATATAGAAGATTGGAGAGGTAGAAGATGAGGTGATCAGTCCCTCAGCTTAGGAGAAGGTGTTCAATACCGCAGTCTTGATTAATCTTAATCACAGGCAGGAAAAAGCGGGCTTATGTACTGGAGTTAGATGAGATGAAGGCATTGTCACTGGTAGGCGGGATAGAGCCACTGGTTGGCGAAACGTCTACTAAATAATAATACCCAGTTGTTGCGCATATGTTTAATTCTTCAACGAATATATAATCTAATGTAAGAAATAAAAATACATATAATAATAATAAGATCAAGAACCTCTCACCCTCATCAAAGAACCTTCCTTAAGAGGGTCACCTAGAGAAAATAATAACGCAAAGATATATTAAGTAAAAGAGTCTGTTTATATATATATATATATATATATATATATATATATATATATATATATATATATATATATATATATATATATATATATATATATATATATATATATATATATATATATATATATATATGTATATATATGTATATATATATTGAAAGTTATTTTCTTTATTTTAGGGAAGAAATTATTCTTGACCGGTGGTGTACTGGAGACATGCAGCCACAGTGACCCCACTTGTTATCAGACTTTGAACCTCTTACGACCTATCATCGAAACAGCAACACAGTGGAAACGTCGATGTTTACGACAACTCAGAAAGTTGGTCGTTTACCTGGAGAGTTTACCTGGAGAGAGTTCCGGGGGTCAACGCCCCCGCGGCCCGGTCTGTGACCATGCTAAAGTCGTTTTGTTTACGCGGTACTCACCATTCTCATGGCAGATTCCTCTGCCACGAGCAAGTCTACATCTGATGAAATAAGAAGCTGTGTTCCTGCTTACTTAGAGTTCATTAGCATATTGCAAAATGGAATTATGGCAGCTTCAAAAAACTTTTATTTCCCTTCCAGTCTGTGAACCTGTCAACGAGTGACTTACATGCTTTCCATGTTGAAAAATTATCATTGCACTCTTCTCAAAGTCTCACTTTAATGAACTCAAAAAAGAGGTCTTTCAAAAAAAGGACTGAGAAGCCACAGAAAAGTTCAGAGAAATATTAATTAAAGAAGGGAACTCTGTATAGATTTTGTCTTAAAAATAAATGGGAAAGGAAAAAAATAGGTGATACTCTAAGAGAAAATACAGACAAACCTGTGCAATATGATGACGTAATACGAGACGATGAATTTCTATTAAACGATGGTACAAAATATTACCCTCACCATTAGTCGCCGAACACTATATAGATTGCTCTAAACCCTCTAAATTCGTCGTGGAATTGAACCGTGGGTCAGTAAATTGCTCGTTCAGTACCGAGCATGTTAGATCTAATCGGATATAATTGCATTTTATCTCTTCACGAAGAGAGTTCACGTTATCGACGAAAAAATTTAAAGCGATTGAAACGTCAAGAATAGATGCAATATCAGTATATATCCAATTACGCTCAGGGGTGGTGCCTTGATGCCAGTGAAGGGCTCTTGATCCAAGAAATTGGATCTACACTCTCCTTAGATCAAATCATATTTCATGGCATTACCCAGGCGATGTAAGAACAATACAGGATTTGATGGTGCTTAGTAAAAATAATCTTAATAATAAATCCAGTACAACGTAATAACTAAATGGTTATAACTGACCATAATTTTTAAAGGGGTGGACCAGTAAGCCAGCGGAAGGCCTCGGTCAGATGACCAAAAGCTCCAATGGCGGGTCATCATCTAAGACCCGCGTTAAGAAACATTTGTCCTGTTTCCTGACGAACCTTACCTAACCTAACCTAATTAGTACAACGTGGGCGACAGGCTGAGGCAAACCGTCTGGTGGCCTGGTGGTTAACGCTCTCGCTTCACACGGTGAGGGCCTGGGTTCGATTCCCAGCCAGAGTAGAAACATTGGACGTGTTTCTTTCCACCTGTTGTCTATGTTCCCCATCAGTAAAATGGGTACCTGGGTGTTAGTCGACTGGTGTGGGTCGCATCCTGGAACACTGACCTAAGGAGGCCTGGTCACAGACCGGGCCGCGGGGGCGTTGACCCCCGGAACTCTCTCCAGATAAACATGTCTTCCAGCCAAGATACTCACTGTCTTGACATGGTGAAGGCGCCACTGATTCAGTGTGGCGATATTGTTGTGGCGCCTGTGCAGTAGTTACCGAGTCTTGCAGGAGTCTCGGAGGAAAAGGAAGGAGCTGTACCTCAAGATAAAATAATTCGTGACAATATCTGCAAATAATAACACTAGCGCAGTTAAAAAAAAAAAGAAATTAGCTGAAAGTGATTAATAGCGTTACGGCAGTGTTCTTTACATTAACCTCACTCCGAATATACACTAGTTCAGGGTACTGTTTGTTCCTTCAGCCATATTCTGGTCCAGTGCACTGGTTATTGGCCCTCTTATCCCCTCTCAGGCCACACTGGTCCAGTGCACTGGTTATTGGCCCTCTTATCCCCTCTCAGGCCACACTGGTCCAGTGCACTGGTTATTGGCCCTCTTATCCCCTCTCAGGCCACACTGGTCCAGTGCACTGGTTATTGGCCCTCTTATCCCCTCCCAGGCCACACTGGTCCAGTGCACTGGTTATTGGCCCTCTTATCCCCTCCCAGGCCACACTGGTCCAGTGCACTGGTTATTGGCTCTCTTTCCCCTCCCAGGCCACACTGGTCCAGTACACTGGTTATTGGCCCTCTTATCCCCTCCCAGGCCACACTGGTCCAGTGCACTGGTTATTGGCCCTTTTATCCCCTCCCAGGCCACACTGGTCCAGTGCACTGGTTATTGGCTCTCTTTCCCCTCCCAGGCCACACTGGTCCAGTGCACTGGTTATTGGCCCTCTTATCCCCTCCCAGGCCACACTGGTCCAGTGCACTGGTTATTGGCCCTCTTATCCCCTCCCAGGCCACACTGGTCCAGTGCACTGGTTATTGGCCATCTTATCCCCTCCCAGGCCACACTGGTCCAGTGCACTGGTTATTGCCATCTTATCCCCTCCCAGGCCACACTGGTCCAGTGCACTGGTTATTGGCCCTCTTTCCCCTCCCAGGCCACACTGGTCCAGTGCACTGGTTATTGGCCCTCTTTCCTCTCCCAGGCCACACTGGTCCAGTGCACTGGTTATTGGCCATCTTATCCCCTCCCAGGCCACACTGGTCCAGTGCACTGATTATTGGCCCTCTTTCCCCTCCCAGGCCACACTGGTCCAGTGCACTGGTTATTGGCCCTCTTTCCCCTCCCAGGCCACACTGGTCCAGTGCACTGATTATTGGCCCTCTTTCCCCTCCCAGGCCACACTGGTCCAGTGCACTGGTTATTGGCCCTCTTTCCCCTCCCAGGCCACACTGGTCCAGTGCACTGGTTATTGGCCATCTTATCCCCTCCCAGGCCACACTGGTCCAGTGCACTGGTTATTGGCCATCTTATCCCCTCCCAGGCCACACTGGTCCAGTGCACTGGTTATTGGCCATCTTATCCCCTCCCAGGCCACACTGGTCCAGTGCATTGATTATTGGCCCTCTTATCCCCTCCCAGGCCACACTGGTCCAGTGCATTGATTATTGGCCCTCTTATCCCCTCCCAGACCACACTGGTCCAGTGCCCTAGTTACTGGCCACCTTACCTCACATCCCAGACCACACTGGTCCATTGCACTGGTTACCTAAACCACATTCTAGTCTAGGATAATGGGTTTTGGTAATTTCCTGACCATTTTCTGATTCCCTTTCAGCCCCGCCGAGCCACACTCTAGTAAAAGGTGTGATAACCGTTTTTACCGTACAGGACACTGTTGGTCAGGGTGCTGGTTATTGTCCTCTCTCTCTCTCTCTCTCTCTCTCTCTCTCTCTCTCTCTCTCTCTCTCTCTCTCTCTCTCTCTCTCTCTCTGGGCACGCACTGGTCCGGGTATTGGTTATTGCCCACCTCAGTACTACGCTCTGGCCCACGTATATAGTGCATCACGGTTTAAGAGTTCAGTCCATTTTACTATACAATGAAGAGCCCCCCCAAAAAAAAAACTCAATATATTTATGAAGAAATTTTTGAAATTGGCAATTTTTTGGTACAGCTGAAATAACAGTATTTAGGGTAATTAAAATACACTAAAGAATTCATTTTTAATACTTGAAACCTTTATTGAGAAATTATGAATTTATGAGATATATTTATATTAGTCTATATCTCTATGCTGGTGAAGAATCCTATTTAAAAATTCTGAATGCACTTCAAGCTGAATCTAATATTTTCAGGATGCAGATGGAATAAAATCTTATAAACAATATACCTAACCATTCCAGCCTGTACTTCGAAGGACGTACCTTGATACAGGTGATGGGTTCCTGATCCAAGGACTTAAAGCTACCCTCTTCCCAAATCGAACCTAATTCCCTCAGAGTCTTCAGACGCTGTGTGATCCCATACGGGTTAAGCGCCTACCTATGAATTTAATAATAAATATAACCTAGGTAGGGATATTAAAAGAACGAAATCACATTCACCATCACTTGCACCTTAGTTGTCTTTGCAGATGTGTACACACAAGCTTCACCAACAGTCACGTTGCCACCCTATCATACATTGTTTTCCGAGTTCCTTCAGAGATATTACCAGTCTCAGTCTCACACTCCAACAGGCCCAACTCTGCACCACTGAGCCACAAAGCTTACAAAAGGATGGCTTTACAAACAGCACTTCCATGATGTTTGTCTCAGCGGCACTAACTGTAACCTTACTGTCGCTTCTCATATCCCCGGAAGCTTCCATGGTATATCTGTTTTCAAGCTCTTCACAGCCATATAGTCATAATGAACGACTATCAACGATTAAACAGAAGAATGGACGGGGGATCGAACTGTGGTCCTTGATAATCGTTCATTACCACTTATCTTGAGTTATTGGAATAGTTGGCTTAGAGGGTTATAAGAACAAAATTACCATGGAATCTTCTAGGGGTGTGGGATGAGACAGGAGGGTCTCAGTTGATCATGTTGATACAAACTTGTCACAGATGTGCTCTTTATGAAACCACCCTATTGTAAGCTTCATTCTTCGGGACAGCGATGGACCTGTTACATGCAAGAACCTCCGTTCGAGTCCTCCTCCATTCGTAAGTAAAAACCGTAAGGTCCAGTGAGAGATATGTTGAACGATATGTTGAACAACGAGGTTCTGAACATCTGTACTGCCTCTGGTATTACTGTCAACGAACAAAACATTAGTGACTGGCCTTCGTGTTATTAGACAACTTTTTAATTTGTCAAATTTGCTAAGTAAACATTAATGAATTTGTACAATACTTCAGCATGCAATTTCTATGTTTAAAACAACTTTTTTGTTTGCTTTATTTGTTGGACGTTCTTTGAGAAGATTATCAGTAAATATATTAAGTAGGCGTTGCAATAAGGAAATTGTGGGGTTAATTAACTACATGAGACTTCGGTGGAAAGTTAACTTTTCCAGTCATGTAATTAACAGCCTCTTAACATTCCACCCACCTACTAAGTATTTCACAGACGGTGCGCGTTTAATAAAAATGGCACCGTAATTGTCAAGAGAATATAATATGTCTATTGGTACACTCTATCGGTAAGCCAGATATACCTCTGCGATAAACGTGCCGCGTCGGCTGCCGGAGGATTTTCTGGGGCGGAGGCTTCTCCTTTTCAACCTCGTTGCATGCTATGGAGAAGAGCGACCATGCCCGCCTAAAGTGCGACCTTCTGTTATGGTCCTCATGGAAGGCAGCATCGCTTTTAATAAATGAAGTTGATGAAGGCACAGCAGAAGAAAGGCTGGAACTCACCGAGGTTGATTTTCGGGGCTTATTTCTTTTTTGGTTGGCTGTTGACGGCAAGCATTGTAAATCTTGTTCTAAAGAAACCGATCGATGGGTAGCTTCTACGTGCCTCCGAGCGGTCGCGTTATTGTAAACCTTACTAGCTGTTGTGAAGGTGAAAGAATTCCGACGCCAGTTCTTCAGCCGCTCGCCACTGACGTTCTGCCTGGGTTGTGAATGAACCGCAGAAGAGCAGCTCACACTCTTTGACATACTGGAGGAATGAGAGCTATTGCGGCCATGAACTTCACAGTTCTCGTTGTAAATAAGAGGCTGATCTCCAGATGTAAGCAGCAGTAACTTGTGAGCACCATCACTGTAGAATATCTGTTGTGTCACCGGTGAAACAACTCTGCATTGGTTTGTCTTCCAAGTGTCATCACTATACATCTGAGGTCGAGGCGGCAGACATGAAGCGGCATCTCCATGCAGCTTCTGAAAGAACGAAGGCCTCTCTTGGCTCCTGGCTGAATGGTTTCGCTGACCTCGACGAAACTTCTCATGTTTCTTTTTTCTCTCGGTGACACGTTTGATCACTGAAGGCAGGATGCTGGTCTTGGTACTTTTATGCTTGGTGGCTTGATCTAAGACCTCTGGGCTCTGCTGGCTGGCTGCCCGAAGTTTAGCCATTGGACATCGCTGGGCGTGCATTTTCACTCTTTGAAGAGTTCTTCGTGAAACCTGAAAAGCAAGAGGTTGAACTTAATAACCGCTGCTGATAGCTACTGCCTGTGTAGTTTTTATATTCGTTAGATTAGATTTTTTTAGATTTTCCACCTGGTTTTAACAAGGGAGACTACTATGGGAGGAAATTGTTAAGGCCACATGGCACGATAATGTAGTAATTCTAGGAGACTTTAACTTTAGTCATATTGATTGGAATTTCTTGACTGGGAATTTAGAATCATACGACTTCTTAGAAGTAGTTCAGGATTGTTTTTTGAAGCAGTTTGTGACAGAACCTACTAGGGGAAATAACCTGCTTGACTTAGTTATGGCAAACAATGAATCCCTTGTTAATAATTTAGAAATTTCAGAGGAACTGGGTGCTAGCGACCACAAATCAATTACATTTAGCATTGAATGGAAGTACGATAGATTTTCGCTTAGCAGATTACGATGGGCTTAGAGAACACTTATCATCTGTTGACTGGGGTAACGAAGTGAGATATCAATATGACAGTTTTCTGAACACTATACATGCTGCTCAAAGAACGTTTATCCCATATAAAGAAATTAGATCAAATAGAAATGACCCAAAATGGATGAATAATAGGCTCAAATATCTACTAGGGCATAAGAAAAGAATTTATAGGCGTATCAAAAGAGGTGAGGGTCATCTTATGAATCAGTATATTGACATTAAGAGGGACATTAAAAAGGGGATAAGAAAAGCTAAAAGGGACTATGAAATTGCTAGGGATTCTAAAACTAACCCAAAAAGTTTTTTCCAGGTCTATAGAACAAAAGTTAGAGATAAGATAGGTCCCCTTAAAAATAACTATAGGCACCTTACTGACAAAGAGAATGAAATGTGCTCGATTTTTAATAATTATTTTCTCTCAGTTTTTACACAGGAAGACACTAACAATATTCCAGTAATTAATTTTTATAGTGGGCTAGAAGAAGATAAATTATGTAACATCACAGTCACTAGTGAAATGGTTGTGAAGCAGATAGACAGACTGAAGCAAAATAAGTCGCCGGGTCCTGATGAGGTTTTTTCAAGGGTTCTTAAGGAATGCAAAATGGAACTCTGTGAACCATTAACTAATATTTTTAATTTATCTCTTCAAACAGGTGTAGTGTCTGATATGTGGAAGATGGCTAATGTAATTCCTATTTTTAAAACAGGGGACAAGTCGTTACCGTCAAATTACCGCCCAATAAGCCTGACCTCAACTGTAGGCAAATTACTAGAGTCAATTATAGCTGAGATTATAAGAAGCCATCTCGATAAGCATAGCTTGATTAATGATACTCAGCATGGATTCACAAGAGGCCGGTCTTGTCTAACTAATTTATTAACTTTCTTCAGTAAAGCTTTTGAGGCTGTTGACCACGATAAAGAATTTGATATTATTTACTTAGATTTTAGTAAGGCTTTTGATAGAGTTCCGCACCATAGACTGTTAAAGAAAGTGGCAGCTCATGGCATTGGGGGAAAAGTGCTCTCGTGGATCGAGTCATGGCTCACTGACAGGAAGCAGTGTCCATAAATGGGGTTTAATCCGAGTGGGGATCTGTAACAAGTGGCGTTCCACAGGAAACAGTCTTGGGCCCGTTGTTGTTTATAATATATATCAATGATCTTGATGAGGGAATTACTAGTGATATGAGCAAATTCGCCGATGACACAAAGATAGGTAGGATAATTGATTCAAACGTAGATGTTATGGAACTTCAGGAGGATTTAAACAAACTCTATTCTTGGTCAGAAAAGTGGCAGATGCAGTTCAATGTAGATAAATGCAAGGTTCTGAAGCTTGGGAGTGCCCATAACCCTAGTACTTATAAGTTAAATAATGTAGAACTTAGCCATACAGATTGCGAAAAGGACTTGGGGGTTATGGTAAGCAGCAACCTTAAACCAAGACAGCAATGCCTAAGCGTACGTAATAAGGCAAATAGATTACTGGGATTTATATCAAGAAGTGTAAGCAACAGAAGTCCAGAGGTCATACTGCAGCTTTATACATCATTAGTAAGGCCTCACCTAGATTATGCAGCTCAATTCTGGTCTCCATATTACAAAATGGACATAAATTCGTTAGAAAACATTCAGCGTAGGATGACTAAATTAATACATAGCATTAGAAATCTTCCTTATGAAGAAAGATTGAAGACTCTTAAGTTACATTCACTTGTTAGACGAAGAATGAGGGGAGACCTGATCGAAGTGTATAAGTGGAAGATAGGTATTAATAAAGGGGATATTAATAAGGTCTTGAGGATATCTCTCCAAGAGAGAACCCGCAGTAATGGATTTAAATTAGATAAGTTTAGATTTAGAAAGGACATAGGAAAGTATTGGTTTGGAAATAGGGTAGTTGATGAGTGGAACAGTCTACCTAGTTGGGTTATTGAGGCTAGGACTTTGGGTAGTTTAAAATTTAGGTTGGATAAGTACATGAGTGGGAGGGGTTGGATTTGAGTGGGACTTTCACATCAGAGCTTATTTCTTGGGTGACATTGAACATTAAAATGGTATAAAATACCGACAGGTTGTTAGGTAAGACACATATGCAACAGTTAGGTATCTTTATTATGAAACGTTTCGCCTACACAGTAGGCTTCTTCAGTCAAGTACAGAAAAGTTGATAGAAGCAGAAGATACTTGAAGACGATGTAATCAGTCCATCACCCTTAAAGTTTTGAGGTGGTCAGTCCCTCAGTCTGGAGAAGAGCATTGTTCCATAGTATGAAACAATATTGTTTCATACTATGGAACGTTTCATAATAAAGATACCTAACTGTTGCATATGTGTCTTACCTTGGGTGGCATTGAAAATTGGGTTGGTCAAATGTTTTGTTAGTGGGATGAATTGTAAAGGACCTGCCTAGTATGGGCCAACAGGCCTGCTGCAGTGTTCCTCCTTTCTTATGTTCTTATGTTAACTGCCTGGGTGCCTGTAGAAATTTCAGGGAAACTGAAAGTTTAATAGAATTTTTAATTGATGTTGGTAACTCGCTGTGATAGTTTATTGGTTATGTGTGTTCAGTTTTTACAAAAGTAGTAGTTTATTAATTGTTCGTTATCTTAGTCTTTTCTTTTGCGTGATGTATTTTTTTGTAACTAAGATCAGTGAATGATTCATCCTCTGAATGAACTATAGGAACCTGAGAACTACCTACCCGTGTATCGGGTCATTATCCTGTTGTGCCAGAATTTACGACACTCCTTCCCCCCTCCCGACACATTACTGGGGTGATGAATTAGATGCAGGAGCACATCTGCGTATCTATATTTTGTAGACGTCATCATGACTCACGAAATCGTAAAAGTGGCTTACGCATTCTTCGTGAGTTTTAGGATTCACTCGCTATTGGTCCAAATAACTAAATTTATACTAATGGAAAAGTTTTGGAGATTTATAAATAAATTGTCTATGTAAATTAGCAAACAGTTAAAATGTGATCATTTAAAGTCACTCTCAAGTCCTAGAGAAGTTGAGTTATTGCAAACAAACCATACCACGGGCGGGGATTGAACCCGCGATCAGAGAATCTCAAAACTCCAGACTGTCGCGTTAGCCACTGGACCAGCTAGCCACAATAAGATTCGTCCAACTAGGTATATTTATGCACCATAGGAAGGTTAGCATAGGCACCACTGTGACCACAAATGCAAGTTTTTACAGACAAATCTCCAGCTAGCGTGGCCGTGACGAACTCTAGCTCAAGTCCTCTCAAAGCCGTCAACATGACTCACGAAATCGTAATGACACGATTGCAAACAGACCATACCACGGGCGGGGATAGAACCCGCGATCAGAGAGTTTGGAGACTCTCTGATCGCTGGTTCTATCCCCGCCCGTGGTATGGTTTTTTAGTGAGGTTTATCATACTCTTCAGCGCTGACTTCCTAACGAGATCCTATTTATATATCAGTTGATATGGAAGAAAATTCAATTTTACTCTAAAACAGTTATTAATCAGTTTTAATGAATTTCACTTATATTAGTATAATATGTTAAAAATAATAATAGTAATGGTGACTGGGGTAATAAACACAAAATTTCCACTGAGTATTATATACATTCCTGAGACGTGGAGGGGCAGGAGAGGTCACGTCATGTGCAGTGAACACCGGGAAATGATAAGCCAGATCAGTCATGTGTGGAAGGAACTTTGCCTGAGATTGTTACTTAGCAAATGATGTGAGCGCAGTTTTGCGTGGATGAAAGCACCTTAGTTTTCTATGTGGTGTTACTTTCCCTTTCTAGTGAATTTCTCCTTACCCTGTCATCCTCCGTGGTGCCTATGCTAACCTTCCTATGGTGTAGAAATATACCTAGTTGGTCCAGTGGCTAACGCGGTGGTCTGGAGTTTTGTGACTCTCTGATCGCGGGTTCTATCCCCACACGTGGTATGGTTTATCCTCCGTTAAAATGAGTATAGCCTTGACCCACACCATGAGGTGTGCGAGTTTGTCTCAGTGAATGATGTCGATTCTACCTGCATATTTCTATTCCTCATATCTGGCATCAAACTTACCTGCAGTCTTGCCAGATATTTTTTTAAGCAATCCTTATGTGACTCTATGATTTAGATATTCCTTATGTTACTGAATGATGTAAATATTCTTTATGTTACTGATCAATTCCCCGATTATTTAAATGTTCTTTTCGATATCGTGCGTTTTAAATATTCCTTGCATTATCGTGCAATGCAACCATAACCTTTGTTATCATGCCATTTCTTCTGAATCTTTGATACATTTGTACATTAAGTGTAAGTTTCTTTTATCCTCCACCTTCTTATTTTCTCCCTTTTCTAATTCCACATATATTTTTATTCACTGACGTTAACACTTGAGTAAATTACTAAAGTATTGTTATTTCGTCGATTTTCATATTTATTCTTTGTTTTTGGTTGAACCACAAACAATCACAAGAAAAAATTGTGCTTTATCGCTCTCGAAATCTTCTCTTATTAAGAGATAACCCACACACGTATTTTTAGCATCAAGTGACGACACCTGATCTCTCTCTCTCTCTCTCTCTCTCTCTCTTTCTCTCTCTCTCTCTCTCTCTCTCTCTCTCTCTCTCTCTCTCTCTCTCTCTCTCTCTCTCTTTCTTTCTCTCTCTCTCTCTCTTTTGTCTTGACGCTTTATAGCTCTTTTCTGTCAGCGTTTTCTCAGGGGTTCCTTTATGGATTCTCAGGAGACGTGTTTTAGAATTCCCTTCTTAAATTAGAACACCAACTCTGCCCTGGGATAAAAAAAAAAGTTAAAGATAGCCACTGTAGTATAATCACAAGTACTAATAATATTATTGATAGTTAATATTTTTTAACAGTTATTATTGTAACACTAAAATTAATACCGATGTCCCGCTCAGTGGCTTCCAGTATTATTTTTAGCAAGGAAAGACGAGGCCAAGTGTGTGAGGATTCTGAGGTCAATGGGAGGAGCCGAGAGGCATTAAGTAAGTAAGTAAGTAAGTAAGTAAGTAAATTTATTCACGTGATGTCACGTTGTACACCGTTCATGCTGTGTTTTTGTCAGGAATATCAATTTTAGCGTGACTGATGTCATTATCATCTTAAAAGTGTTTGAAGCCAGTTACGTTACTTGAACGTGTTCGATGGCATGTCTCTCAAAATGATTTTTTTTTGTTTCTTACTTCAAATTGAATGTTTTTGATATTACGTACGTCAGATCGAACGCGACTGATGTCAGCAAGTCAGAATGAACGTGTTTAACAGCGAGTGGGAGACATTAAACGCTTTTGATATCACGTACGTCGCTCTAAAACGTGTTTAAAGCCATACACATTAGTAGCTTAAACATGCTGAACGACACGTTAACTTCAACGAGTTAAATGTCACATATGTCAACTTAGGCATATCAGGAAGATTCATGTTTTGAGACAGCTGGATAAAGAGTTTGAAATACATCAGGAGAGACCCCTTCAAGATGTATGTGATTTATTTATCGAATATTAGTTTTCATGAATGTATACACGAGCAAGTTGTTCACTTATCATTATCACACGGATCAAAAATCGACATGTAGACAGAAACGGAGATAATAGAGAATCTGTATATTTTGACCTCCCAGGATCCTGGGCCCAGGGGCCTAGCTGCTTTTTACTGCTTTGTTTTTTTAATGGTTGGGTGTTTGTTCAAGGCTCTGGGTGTTGTTTACAGTCCTGGGTGTTTGTTTACTATCTTGGATGTTTGTTGAAAGCCCTTAGCATTTCTTTACCACCCGGGTGCTGATTCACTGCCCTGGGAGTTTATTCATGATCATTTGTGTTTATTCATGGCCATGGGTGTTTATTCATGGCCATGGGTGTTTATTCATGGCAAGGGTGTTTATTCATGACCATGGGAGTTTACTCATGGCCCTGGGTTTTTGTTCATGGCCCTGAGTGCTGATTCACCGCCCTGAGTGTTTGTTAATTGCCCTGGGAGTTTCTTTTCACTACCCTGGGTGTTTGTTCACTGACTGACTTGGGTGTTTGTTTACGGCTCTGTGAGTTTTCGTGGCATTGAAGATCCTCTTCAACAGCTGGAGGACGAAACAGATAGATATTCCCTTACATATTTTTCTGGCTTCAAGTGGGTTTCTTTCTTTGTACAAACAAACGTTTATCTTACCCTGATAGTCCTATATTATCAAACATAGTCACACTTACAGGAAAAGATTATGTATATTTTTATTAAACGCTGACAGTCACTAAAGAAAGTTAAAATTACTTATATATCTAACACAATCACACTCACAGAAGAAAGATCGAAGAATATCACATAAAACTGTGACACGGTGGAGGTCGCATAATGTTACATCACTCACACTCACAGTAGATGGTTCATGTACTGTTATATCAAATTCAATAGAACTCGCTGTAAAAACCTCTTATTCATCGTCAGCTTCACAGAAGGTAAGAACACTCCTAAGTATCCGTACGAACTAAATTCGTAAATTTATATCAAACTTCACAAACAACCATTTAGCAAAATTGAAAAAAAAAGATAATATCGCATCTCCGCGAGCACACGCACACAGAGTAAACACATGAGATGAGGAAAGAGAAAGAGAGAAGTTACTCTGATGAGAGAGATGGGTGAACACCTCAGAGATCAGTGTTCTCTCTACCAGGTGTGTCTAGTAATAACCTACCAGCTGGAGGGGCTTACTGATTTTATTAAGGATCGTCGCCTTTCGTGTGCCACGCCTCCTGTGTAGAAACGACCACCCCATCTCTCCTCCCCACCTCTCCTCCGCCACCTCTCACTTATCCAGACTTCCCTCCTCACGACCCCCTTACCCACATTCCCTCGGCTCCCCTCTCATCCAAACCCCACTATCACTCCTTGGGTCTCCTACCCCATCCCTCACCTACCCTGCCACTGCTCACTTATCTTCGTCAAGTATCGAACTCCCTCACTCCTCACACTCTGGCTCTTCATTACTTCCTCACATCGCATCGTCCCCTTCCTCCCTTTTCTTCTTCATTTTCCCGCCTCCCTTCTCTTCCTCACTTCCATTTCTCCCTTCCTGTCTTCCCTTCCACCTCCCCGTCCTCTCCCAGCTTGTTCGACGTCACGCCCACTTCATCGGATTTTCGTGCCGGAGATTGTGGCAGCTGATGAGAGCTCTGTCCAAAGACCGAGTGGTCACGAGGACTCTCTCTCTCTCTCTCTTTCTTATACACAGGGTTTGACAAGTTTAGGTTAAGGATCCCTAGCTTTATTGACAAGCTATCTCTGTCTGTCTGTCTGTCTCTGTCTCTCTCTCTCTCTCTCTCTCTCTCTCTCTCTCTCTCTCTCTCTCTCTGTCTGTCTCTGTCTCTTTGCTAAGTTTCTCATTTTGAACTTTAAAGTATAAAGCGTTCGAAACAATAGTAACACTATGTTAGGTAAAAGGAAACATGTTCAATTAATGCTACATTTTTATTGTGGAAAATTTTAGCTTTCCAGGAACTTTGTCACAAACAATACGAGGGTATATGGTCTCTTACCTAACACATTGTCGGTAATTCTATCAACACTACAATAGTAACACTATAACGCAACTGTCAGACCTACATGTTAGAGTCTCCTAATAACATCAGAGGCGAAGATTCCCAAGTTCCCAAGTGGGAACGGATTCAAATCACTTGAATCTGTTCCCACTTGGGAAATAGAGACGAGAAAATCCCAATTTATTTAGAAAAGATGTTAAATAAATTTAACACATTCAGTCTAGCTGGTCAGAGGATGAGCTAGGGTTACTGAATGGAGGATCGAGCCTTCACCACTCCTTGAATGGCCCTCAAGGATTTGGCACTTCCTGAAATAAAAATACACAAGTATATTATGTCCTAAATCATACAGTAATATTAATAAAGAACACAAAACCCGAGAAAAGAGATAAATGTCTGATATACACAGAACTGTGTGTGTTTAAGATCGTGTACACATACACACATGTATACATATGCTCAAGTGTACATCCAAAAAATTTACATACGTAAATTCACGAATACACATTTGCATACGCATGCATGTATACATAGGTACAAAAAATTCATATGTATAAACATACACACTCGTATACATATTTTTATTCATTGCTACACTGGAATATTATAACCCCGCCTCTAATATTATAACTCTCCTCCCTCCAATATTTACTTTGCTTGCATTGAGGTAGAGAGGGCTAAAATTATAGAATTCGGGGATGCCTTTCTCGGATCGCGTAGCAAACGAAACACATGTAGTTATTTTTGTGATCGCATAAAAAACTATAATACCATAGGAGAATCTTCAACACTTGTTGATGAGTGAGGTGCCGTAGGTTGTTGCTTGTACACGTTTTTCACAGTACTGAAAAGCATCAGAATTTTCACGAATTCTTGAAATTTTTAGTCCTGTTGAAAGAAACTTGCATATTCACGTCTTCACTTTTTTTTTTTCACTTCATACGTATTTTCAAATTTCCAATCCTACCTCAAAATAAATTTTCGCTGGTCGATCACAACTGTAAGCAAACTATTGTCATTATACGCTTGGTCTTAATCATGGTAAATATTTCTCTTATAACTGCGACTCAGGTCGAATATCAGTAGCATCCCGCTCTACATAATGTCAACATGAATAAGTAGGTGAATCGTTTTGCCTGATATATTTACATATTTTCTGGGGAAAAATCCTGGTAGTTAGGTAATCGTATGCATAAAATGGAGGGTAATATTATTTTATCACCTAAGATTTCAGTTTTATTAAGATAAATAAGCCTGGTATTAGTGCTTTTCAAAAGGTTTGTTGTAGAAAATAAGAGAAAAGAAAGGTTGGAATATTTTATAGACACAGTAAAGAGAGGAATATAAAAGAAAATCAACCCCTGTTAAATGCTATTGTTGTAGGAACAAAAAGGATCGTGGTCAGACTGGATTCCTTCATGTGCTTTGTCAGAAAGATTCTGAACACTGAAATTGTTGGTTTAAAGGGTTTAGGGCCGACATATATGTAGACAAATCCCTACATCGACAGAACATGACGGCAGAACAAGTCTTTGTCCGATAAGTTTAGTTATATTTATTGCACCTAAGAAATAATTCCAGAAAAAAGCAGCAGTTGATTTAAAATTCAGGAACTGCTCTTATCTTTTCTTATCTGCTTGGTAATGAAAACTTTATTTATGAGAAAATTATTTGCACTATTGCAACAAATAAATAAATAAATAAATAAATAACTGGTTCTAAGGATACTGGTACGATGCCTCTTAAAAAAATTATCTACGGCAGTTGTTTTGGCTTGAGTGCAAATGCACCAGGATAACCTGCATCATTCACCGGCGGGAGTGACTGATGATTCCAAGAAATCCTGTCGCTTCCTCAAAGGACCGAATTCAATGCATCTCACAGCATATGTCACAGCTGGCATCAAAGAAACGTCTATGGTGCGGGGCAGCCACCGCTAACACATGTACCCATCTTCGCGAGATACATCAAACACGTTCTGAAAGGCCCAGATGTGTATAGATTCACTGAGGCTGTCCATGGGGAGAGGGAGGGATGGATCGCTTATTTCCCTGTACACCAGGACAAATTGAAGTCTGTGTACCCTAATGTTGCAAAGTCATTTCACTCCCCTTCTCCTTTCGTTAGACAATACCCTGAAGCCACTGTCTTTCCTGTCTCTTGTGAGAGAGGAGAGATAGACTTCTTTCCTGCACGTATTAGGCCAAGACAACATCTGCAAGGGTTATCTCTCGGGTACATATCGTTTAAAGTTTCTGAGTCATGTCTCCGTCTGAAATGAAGTTATTTTTCTTAGCCAACTGGCACATGTTCACAGATTGTTATGAAAGGAGCATTGGTCTCCAGATTGCTCAACAGATGTTACAGGACAGGTGGAAACATCTAGCTTTCATTTCTAATTTATTGGTTGCTCGTGATCTTAGGACCAGTTTAAACTTTTGATGTGGTATCATTTCTGAGAAAGAATTAAGCATTCCATAGTATCCTTGCATATTCGTTCCTAGCTCTCCTGTTTCCTTTCCCGTTTTCTGCCGTTTTAAGTGTTTTGTATTTCTCCTACGTCCTCTTGCGCCTTTCCTCGACTTTTCTACATTCTTGGTTATACTCTGGGCTCTCTGTCCTTAAGAACATAAGAACATAAGAAAGAAGGAACACTGCAACAGGCCTACTGGCCTATGCGAAGCAGGTCCAAGTCTCCCACCGGCTTAAGGCAATGCCATGACCTAGTCAGGTCAGACACGTCACTTAAGGAAGGAGCACGGCATCCGACCTAGTAGCACAAGCTAGTCAGGTCCAACTCACACCCACCCACACCCACTCATGTATTTATCCAACCTATTTTTAAAACTACACAACATCTTAGCTAATCTAAATGAGGTCTAACCAAGGATATATAGAGCTGAAGGACAACCTGAGGACTTCTATTATTTATACTTCTTGCTATGAAGCCAAGGATACTGTTAGCTTTACTGCGAACACTTATGCACTGTTGTCTTAGTTTCAGATTACTGCTAACCAGAACTCCTAAATTCTTTTCGCAGTCCGTAATATTAAGATCTACATTATTTAGTTTATTTGTGGCATGGTTATTTTCCTGTCCAACATTTAGAACATTGCATTTGTCTATATTAAACTGCATCTGTCACTTCTCCGATCACTGCATCAGTCTATTCAAATCATCCTGTAGTGCTCTGATGTCCTCATTAGAATGAATTGATTGTTCCAATCAATTTGTCTAAAGTTAAAATCTCCCATTAACACAACATTTTCATATCTAGATGCCTTATGAATTTCGTCCCATAACAGCTTACTGCCCTCCCTATCAAGGTTTGGGGGCCTATAAATCGCACCCAAAATAAATTTTTCACGACCTTCGAGAAACTGTAGCCAAACAGAGTCTGTGTTCGATGTTTCTAATCTTACATCTTGTCTAACACAACATTTCTAATTGTCTCTGACATACATCGCCACTACACCACCCTTCGTGCTGACCCTATCAGTGTGGAATAGTTTATAACCCTGTATGCTGCATTCAGAATGCATTTCTTCATCTTTCAAGTTGAACCAGGTCTCTGTTATAGCAATAACATCTATATTACCTGCACTTGCACGTAATATTAGCTCATCAATCTTATTTCTTAGACTCCTAATATTTGTATAGTAAACCTTAAGGGAGCTAGTCACTCGTTGCCCCCTCTATCTCTCTTTGTTTGTTGAGCAATTGCTTTGCCTTTACTAGCAACTTTATTTTGAATACTGTCTTTTAAATATATTCCTGGGGTATCCTGGTAATATCTAATGTTTTCAACCCTGATACTACACCCTTATTTCATTTCTTTAGCCACCAGGCCCGGTGGCCTGGTGGCTAAAGCTCCCGCTTCACACACGGAGGGCCCGGGTTCGATTCCCGGCGGCTGGAAACATTTCGACACGTTTCCTTACACCTGTTGTCCTGTTCACCTAGCAGCAAATAGGTACCTGGGTGTTAGTCGACTGGTGTGGGTCGCATCCTGGGGGACAAGATTGAGGACCCCAATGGAAATAAGTTAGACAGTCCTCGATGACGCACTGACTTTCTTGGGTTATCCTGGGTGGCTAACCCTCCGGGGTTAAAAATCCGAACGAAATCTTATCTTATCTTATCTCACATTCTGTATTAATCTTTCTTTTGCCTCTTGAAACTTCAGCTCTATTGCCTTTAATAACTCTGGTACTGCTGTACCTTCCAGTTCCCTTTCTTTTTGAACTTATTTCAGATTTCTTTTCATAACTTAATAGTCCCCTTTAGTCTGAGTTCCCGTTTGATCTCTTCCTCCATTTTTTCTTCAGCCCCTATTTTCCAAATGCCCTGTTTGTCTAGGGTGAACAAATACTACTAGATTATTTTCACCTTATTCTTGTTTCATTAATATGTTAACTTTTTGTGTTTCCTGCAATTTATCCCGTCCTGGCTGCCCTCCCCACTCATATTTCATCATGGTGTCTTCACATTTCTACTTACTCATCCTTTCTTTTGGTCTGGTGAGCTTGTTTGTACACATTCTTCACTTTCTATAGTAACATTTCCACCGTCCCTGTCGTATCCCCATCCACCTATTTCCATAGTCTTTCCATTGCTTTCCTAAGTTCTTATTTTTTAGTGTCAAGGTCGTTTGCTATTTCTTTTAACCGTCCCAATAAGCTATGCTCTGCTTCAGCAGTCCTGTAGGATTTCCCTTGTGAGATGTTTGTAAGGTCTCTTGGAGGCCAAGCCTAGAAGGTCGGTTTTGGAAATAGGTTTTAGTGATCAGTCAGGAATGTCAGACCCGTCTATAGATGGGTGCACAACACCCACTGACAGTTACCCATTCAATTGCTCGTCACCAACATCATCATCACTATCATTATAAACAATCTTGCCCTACCTTGTCCCACCCCGCCCTGCCCTGCTGGGGTAACAGTCATAACACACGCAGCCAGGGCTTTCGAGCGACATGGAAAGGGGCGTTGGATTCTTAATGGAAGGGCACTGAATTTCTAGCATGAGGAGAGCTGAAAGAGAATGTGGGAGAGTTTAGTGTAGGATGGGGCCGAAGGGTGTGTGGGGAGAATTTGTGAGGACGGGGATAGTAGGATTAGCTCTAACTTCTAGGTATCCTAAGTACTCTAGGTACTGTAGAATCACTAACTCCTGGGCTTCGTTTTATAGTTTAAGGTTTCTTATCATGTACAATAACTTAGCTTATGTTAGTCTACATTTCTTGATTTTCTAGACATTGCTTCAGGATTCTTTTCATATATTTTATAAAAAAGAATCCTTATAGCTATTTTGTCTATCGAAGGGAAGAGAAAAATGATGAGAGATGGAGCAGGGGAATGGGGAAGATAGGAATATTAAATAGATACAAAAAGAAAAATGAATAGGGAAATGGTAGTAGGTGGAGGAGAGGGAGAAGAAGGGTAATTTTCATCTCTGTGCTAAGTGTGTCAACATCTTAGATTATACAGAAGCTTTACAGTCAGTTGGGAGGAGCGAGGAAAGAGATGATGGTGATCTTCTCGGTGATGTGTTGGTTACCCAACTTTTCTCCACAAGAATGAGACCATGAACGTCTAACCAGTGAGACCACTAAATAAGCAAAGGCCACCACCACTATTGACCAGTGATCCCACTGGTCAGTATTGTACTGAGTGTACTGAGAAACATTGAAAAACAGATTTTTTTTTTTGGCCTATGTGATTTTTTTTAAAACCCCAATGCCTGAAATTGCAGTACCAGGAGGGGAGACGGAAGTCAGTAGATTTGTTTAGGTAATAAACAAAAATATTTTGATGAACTGAGAAGGTATATTTAGATGGTATGACAAATTAGAAACTAGATGGAAGGGATTCTTTGAAAACGCAACACCCATATGATCCAGACGGCTGTTGGTAAGTTCTTCATGGTGGGCAAGTGGAACAACCTAAGAGAGGAAGAGGTACAAGACAAGTAAATTTATTTTTGAGCCTAAGGTAATTATAAAATAATAATCTTAACTCCTGCAGAGGTCAATTTAGTGGCAATTACTTAAATTTATTATATTATAAGCAATAATACTTTTATACGATAACCAAACACACACACACACACACACACACACACACACACACACACACACACACACACACACACACAACAGAGAATTACTGAAGAGTTTAGTAAAGTTGCTTTCGTATCAAATGTTCTTTGGAGATCTCGGTATTGCAAGCTCAAAGTTAACCGTTTAGACTGACGACTGAAATTCTTAATATTTTTAAAAGATTCCTTCAACTTCAGAGAATTGTAGGTATTGTCGGTATGTGGACGGCTAAGCTAAGAGTTCCACCAGTCCGAAGAGCCTGAGGGTTGAGACGAGTGCCCAAGGAGGAATTAGGGGCAGCCAAAAGAAAATCTCTGGAATGTAGTGCCTTTACTGCTAGGAGACGAGCTTTGTTGAGGTACTTTTGAGCATTCTCCACGATGGGTCTGTCCCAGTCAGACTGTGATCTCTGGAAGGAGCTTGTCTGCTGAAAGAGTCTGCAAAGCTATCCCACTGCGCAGATGTTTCGATGAACTTTGGATCCTGAGCTCCTACGGCACCTCTCAAGCGTTTCAGAACTATTTCATTTATTAGTTAACCTGATGCAGTATACGAGAACAGAAATGTAGGTAATGCTACCTGTGTTGCTTTGCGCACCCCTATACCTCCCAGACACAATGGAAGTGTTGCTTAATTTCACTGGTTATGTAACAGTGACAGATTCAGTCCTTCCTAAAATAGATCATGGGAGTACGTCATATTCACTCAGTATTGGGCTGTTGAAAGATGGTGCAAACCCCACGAAATAAGTTAGTCTAGGAAGAGTTAGACATCTCATGAGGAAGTGCAGGATATCGTGAGGATCTAAATCACTTTTCCTCTCATCCACTCAATTCGGGTAGTTCATTTTGTCCTTAAGGACAGTGTTGATAGCCTGACAACACAGCTATTCTCATTAAAGGATGCTTTTGGAAGGGGTGGTAGTTGAGGCTTGTGGTAGGATTGTTCGTAACTTAGTATTTCCTGGTTTGTGGAGATGATTACGTACTCCGAAGGCTTGAGGATGGGTTCCAAAGCTTCGCCAGTCGAGCATCCGCTTCCAGGGACTCCTCCGTACCTTATAGATTTCCATCGTATACGTACCAAATATTGAGTTAGCTGTACAGTCTGGATGTGAGTTTTCTTACCGCTATGTAGAAGAGGACTGAAGCATCAGAATGTTCCCTGACGAACATTCAGATGAAGTGATTTCATGATAGCCAAGTAAAATAACTGAATTTTTGCTGAAGCCAACTGAATTAGAGAACAACTCTCAAACTGCTGCCAAGACCAAGTCTCTTTTTACTAGGTTAAAAGCAACTCTGTGTGGAGCAGGTCTGGTTGCGGCGCCCGTTAGATCATCCTAGTAGATCCTTTTGCCTTCAAAGCACTATTATGGTTATTCCACAAATGTTGTATAGCATGACCTGAATTGATAGAGGGCAGTTTTTTGTAAATAATATATTTGTTACTGAGTAGTCTCTAAAACAGATGGAAAAACACTACTTAAAGTATATTATATACCTCTAAGGATATCGTTAGTAAAATAGTGAATAATTTCATTATTAAGTGTTCTATTTTGTGTAATATTATTTAAAACTTTTTTTATATTAAATTTCTGCTTATAAGTATAAGCTCACTTTGCTTGACAAATAAAAATTAAACGCTTTAATGCAAGAGACAAAAGCCTAGCTTTATGGCAGACAGCTGTAGTTTCTGTTTGGTAGTCACAACAGCTGACAAATTGTACAGGCCGAAAAAATTACAATTTCACAGCACAGTGATAAACAATATACTTTATTCTAGTTACTATTTACTTAAAACAAAATATTTTCGAAATTAATAGACTCCCACTCAGGAATATTCTTTAGCATGAATGTAACACGTATATATATATATATATATATATATATATATATATATATATATATATATATATATATATATATATATATATATATATATATATATATATATATATATATATATATATATATATATATATATATATATATATATATATATATATATATATACATTTATTCAGCATTTCTCAGTTTATCGAAACCTTGATTCGACCATCGTTTTTTTAGCCGCCGCTCAGAACAGATACAAAGAAATGTTGGCTGCGGCGTGTAACTCAGAATTTTAAAGTACGCTTCCGATTACATTATCAATATCTGGAAATTAACTAAGTTATGAGTTCCTGTAACAGAATTATCCTGACTGGTTTATACGGAATGCTTTGAAAATGTAAATCAATGATTTTGATAAATAAGTAACGTACATAAAAGCCAAAACGATAAAAATAAGAAAAAACCTTAGTAATACCAAAATATAAAGACTATTCTTCGATAAAATATAGTGATGGTTATCTTCAGACAATCGATAACAAGCTATCCAAAGCATATGAGCCAATTAACCAGGTAAAGCCAGGAATATACATAATCGCTTCCTAAAAACTGCAAATTTTCATACTTAAGCCAAACTGGTAAAATCCACAAATCTGGAACCATCGAACCATCTATATGATAAACACAAAAAAACTCTGAAATTGTTATCCCTTTCAGTGTCTGGAAACATGTATCCTTCTTGCGAACTATAGACTGTAAATGAATTAAAAAAATAAACTGAATCAGTTGTCAATGCATTTGTACCGTTCAGCAGCATGTCACAGGGATATTTTGAAACCTAATGTTGTCACAGCATTGACAGTCAGCTCAGTTTTGTGCTCGCCTCTTTAAGTCATGTCGCTAGATATATAACCCTCTCCTTTCACGTATCGTTTCACCTGCTTCAACATGGTCTAAGAAACATTGCCTTTTTATATGTGTGTGTGTGTGCATGTATATATATATATATATATATATATATATATATATATATATATATATATATATATATATATATATATATATATATATATATATATATATATATATATATATATATATATATATATGCAAAACAACCACTCTGAAAGAATAGAGAAATTCCAAGCGCTTTCGTGACTACTCACATTATCATCACATGATAATGTGAGTAGTCACGAAAGCGCTTGGAATTTCTCTATTCTTTCAGAGTGGTTGTTTTGCATATTCTGAAATCACCTGTTTACTGTGATCTTATTGCATATATATATATATATATATATATATATATATATATATATATATATATATATATATATATATATATATATGTATGTGTATATATATATATATATATATATATATATATATATATATATATATATATATATATATATATATATATGTCGTGCCGAATAGGTAAAACCGGTCAGTTAGCAAGAACTTGTTTAAAATTAAGTCCTTTCTAAAATTTTCAGTTATACGTTTAAAGATTTTTCTTTTCATTTATTTTATTGTAATAATTAATAATTTTGTACCAAAACAATCTTAGAAAACTTACCTAACCTTATTATAACAAGCGCAATTTAATTTAGCCTAATCCAGCTAAATATGTTTTAGATAAGTTTACAATAATTTAGTAATAAAGAAACACAATGAAATATTTGTTTTTCTTTAGGTTCAGAATGATTTTTGCGAAATTACTGCATACACAAATTTTCGCTTGCCTTAAGGTGTCCCGTACCTCGATCGCTAGGGCACTCAGCTCACACACTGAGATCCGGAGTTCGAATTTCCTCCGGTACGGCTGGAAAAAATAAGGGACGTGTTTCCATAAGACACCTGCTGTCCCTGTTCACCCATCAGTAAAATGGGTACCTGGGAGTTAGTCGACTGGTGTGGGTCGCATCCTGGGACAAAACTGACCTAAATTGCCCGAAATGCTCTGCATAACAAGCAGCTTTCTATATAATAGTATGTCATTGATGTCAGCTATGGTCTGTATACCTTATACATGTATTTGTAGAAATAAAGATATTATTAAGTTTTACCTGTTCGGCACGACTAGTAACCCCTTCTCCCGTATAAATTACTAAATTTAAAAGAGAAACTTTAGTTTTTCTTTTTGGGCCACCCTGCTTTGGTGGGATATGGCCGGTGTGCTGAATGAAAGATATATATATATATATATATATATATATATATATATATATATATATATATATATATATATATATATATATATATATATATATATATATGTATATGTATATATATATATATATATATATATATATATATATATATATATATATATATATATATATATATATATATATATATATATATATATATATATATATATATATATATATATATATATATATATATATATATATCGTTCCCGACTTCAGCAGGAAGCCTACCATTTCTTCGCTCATAGGTATCGTCTCCTTTTAGAATGTAAGTAAAACTCATTCAATTTATATATTTTGTAAACAAAATTTAATGTTTTTTCTCTCATGCGTCGATGTGTACCTGAGTACTGTCTGGCCAGGAAGACCAATGTCGGGATAAAGCCCTGGAGAGTCACAGATATACTGTTTATCAGAATATCGATAGTTTTCTCTCCCATTTCTGCATACGCAGGTGAAGATGAGGTTGAAAGCGATAACTTGCAGGTGGCACCTGTGACTTCGTTGTCTGTGAGAAGTCAGTGGTCGGGAGCGTTGAATGACATTTCAGCTTGTACTTTATAAAGATCGAAGAACTTCCTCTTGGCTAACCTGACCGCCGGAGTCTCCGTCACAGGCTGCGGGACAAGAAAATTCGTATTGAGAGACGAGCGAGCGCTAGGCTTAGATTTGTATGCCCATCCTCTTGGGCCCCACACCAGGTTCCTGGAATTCCCCTCTTCTTCTTCTTCAGAGGAGTCTGCGCCTCCTTCATCTCCCTCCTCGGAAGCTTCACCATTTTCCTCGGAGCTCTCCTCGCCTCCTTCATCTTCCTCAGAGCTCTCCTCGCCTCCATCTTCCTCAGAGCTCTCCTCGCCCCATTCATCTTCCTCAGAGCTCTCCTCGCCCCATTCATCTTCCTCAGAGCTCTCCTCGCCCCATTCATTTTCCTCAGAGCTCTCCTCGCTGGAGGAAGAATCATCGCCCTCATTAGAGTCTTGTTCGTATTCGTCAATCTCCTCGCTATTCTCCTCCTCGAATCCGGACTCATGGTCTTCGTAGTACCCCTCTCCCTCTGAATAACCGGACTCGTGCTCGTGGTCCTCTTCCTCCTCTGAGTATCCGTACAAGTCGTAGGACTGCTGCTGTTCATCGTCATCATCATCATCTTCTCTTCTTCCGATCAGGGAAGACTGCGTGTAGCTCAGAGTGTCGTATTGCTTCGTGTCAGCTGGCTTGGCGACCAACCTAAGGAAAATAGACGAAACCTAAATTAGATGGTTTAAGATTTAAGCACGCACAGAATAATTTCTCGGATATCGGCACCTTCGTTATCAGTCTCTGTAGTTCCTCTGAAGGAGGAACTACAGAGACTGATAAAGGAGGTAAGAGAACTGTACGTTGGAAGCGAGCCAAAGGACGAGATGACTAAGATACGTTTGGAAGCCTCACATGCAGGAGATAACGCTCATGCTGCTAGCAGGGCTACGCATTATAGGCATCAGAAGCAGCAGCAGCAGCACCACAATCAACATGTGTCTGGTGTACGAAAAATATAAATTAAACGGACGTGGTTTTGTGCTAGGCAGAGTTCAACCTCAGCGTGCCTATATGATATTAAACTTAGTTTCCAGAATATATAAAGTTTACACGGATAGGTTCGTGTTCCAGGTAAAGGAGGATCTGTCACACACTAGTTGTAATGGGTATAAGTTATTGCGGTAGGTGGACCGCACACCATTCTTTTCTTGTCTGGCGTTTGTAGCTAATATGTAGCTAAAACTGAGGTTATGAATAAACCTCAGGCTGACAAACGCCTCTGTATTGATCTGTACGTAGTACATGTATGTAAAATGTGAAACTTTAATTGTATACATTACTGCGGAACGAAACATTGTCCTTGCATATATATATATATATATATTCAGTGACTGTAACCAGTGTGGTATGACCAGAATGTGACCTCTAGACACTAAGACATTTTTGTGATAAAAAAGGCGTATCAGTAACAATATAGTTGAGGGTAATACAGAGACATTTGTCCAGGTTAACTACAATTTAGTAATTATGTATATTATTGGGTAGCTCATTATTATGACTTTTATATTTCTCTAATCTTGTATACAAAATGCAAATTCAGCTGATATAATAAAATCGTATATTATTTTTATTCACTGCAAGAATGACTACAGTAAAATTTGATATTAGTGGTGTGCGTATAGGGACCTGCCCACTTGTTTAGTTGAGCGACCAGTGTATTTAACAAATCGCCAAAATTGTGGATGGTTTCCTCTAGTAAAATGTAACCTGGTGACTGGGCTTTCCAGACGCTCTTCCAGGTTCATATTTTTAATGGTAAGAATTTACTGTAAGAGTCAGGTATCAGCAATATTATTATGTCCTTCATATAGGTCTGCCATTGTTCATGGTATTGTGGTCTTCCTTGCAATGGCACAGGTATAAATTTTATAATCATTTTCCATACGTCCCAGCCACGCCTGGTGATCTGAGGCGGCTGGTAATGACTGCACGCTTCAACCTGGCGGCGAAACACATGACGCTGTACAAGAAATTGACCATACGTTCAGCTGATGGGATCGTGGGAGGCCAGGCTGCGAGAAGAGCGTTTCTTCCCATAAGCGAACGGAGGATCGACCCTCCACAATTTCTTGCGTAGTTTAAATATAATAATAATAATGATAATCATAATGATAATAATAATAATAATAATAATAATAATAATAATAATAATAATAATTTAAGAGGCTATATTCTTCACTAATTATTAATTAACAAATGAAAAAGTGGTAAATGTAATACGAACAAATGAAATATGTTAGAAAACACCGCCTCTGTTATTGATGATTCATTAGAGGCTATTATTTGCTGGGCTGCTCTCACTGTTGCTCCAGGCTCAGACATTTATTATGAAGTTAGTGGTGTGTCAAAATAAAGTTTTAATTATAGTTGGCGTGATCTGCGCTCAACACAGTTAAGTTATTAAAAACAAGGGCTAAAGAAAAGATTGGACATAAAGACATTTTTTTACAATTGTGGATAGAGAGATACTTTAAAAATAAATGAATAAAAAGGTACAATACCATAACTGGAATAATACACTCATAACCCGTATATAAGTGAGCGAAACTTATGACGAGGTTTCGACTCTACTTGGACCATTAAGTAGTACTAGTACTTTAAAAATTGCTGTACACCTGTGTCTGCTCTTCATTACCTGGAAGATTGATGGCAGGACCAGTTCTGTTGGAATATGTGCTTAATGTACTGAATGAATAACAAACCACTTCAGTCTCGTCAAACCTCTTTATAATTACTTCAACACTAGTGTTGAATCGCCTCCAGAATTATTATACAAAAATCCTCATGTACCTGACAGATTGAAGTGGGATTAAAACAAATCACTTTACGGGTGGGGTTTGAACTCATTGCGAGTGAGTCGTAAAACTCCACGAGAGTGTTTGCAATTGTGTTATTACGATTTCGTGAGTCAAGAAGGAGTTATTCAATAAATTGTATGTATGACACAAAGTTCCTGAGTAGGCTATGACTGCATCATGACCAAGTATCATTTTACAAGGCGAATGGGAAACTGATGTTATATCTATTTTTGCCCTTAGGCACTGAATCCTGCAGATGACTTTGTTGCTGCTTCTGACTTGTTGCCTCATCTGACTTACTGTTCCACCTGACTTACTTTTGCACTTTCAGCACTTCACCTTAATGCTGCAATACACAAATAACTCCTCGTCTCCTTTCGGTCCGAGAGGAGAAGTGGAGGCTGTATACATAGGCCAGCAGACAGAGACGGGACAAGACAGGTAGAAGGAAAGGAAGTAAAGAGGTAGTAGTAGTAGTAGTAGTAATAGTAGTAATATTAGTAGCAGTAGTAGTATTAACATTTAACACTTGCAGTCAGACGCAAAGTAAGACAAACTAAGACAAGCTCGCATTCTAAGATTTTAAGAAAACATTTTCGATATTATTTCAGACTAAAAGAATTTAAAAATTCAAAGAGTTTCTTTTTTTTATATCTCGTCATTATTTTGCAAATATGTTGACCTTGAGCTTCCGTGGTGTTTATTTCTGCTAGAAGATGAGAGCATGAAAACACGGGTATTGCCAGGCATGTCTCTCTCCTGGCAACTAGAGTATAAGAACTATTACACATAAACCCCACACACACACGCATGAGTTTAATATTAGTTTAATTTAATCACATGAGATCATTGATTTGAGAAACTTGTCCCGCAGATCGTTTCCAGCGAAATGTCTAGACCAAGAGGCTTCTCCGAGGGTCTCCAGTACGACAACTGTAAGACCTTCTCGAGCAAGACGTCTCTAGGAGCGTCAAGAGCAAAATATATTGAGGAAGACATTTCGAACAAGACGTTTCTAAAAGAATCTCGAACAAAATATTTCTCAACGCAGAGCGCCTTAAAAAAAAAGACGTTTCTCGGAATTTCTCACACGAAACATCTAACAGAACATCTCGAGCAAGACGTCTCTCAGCTTCTTGAGCAAGACGTCACTCAGAGCTTCTCGAGCAGCTTCCTCATGGCACTAAGCCAACACGGGAATAATGAGGATATTCGCAAGACCCTAATGAGCAGCCGGATGAGGATATTGAGAGGAATACGAAGGGAAGAACCTATTTCTGAAGGTTTTATTCAGGACCTGAAGCACCGCTCTAGATGTGTACGTATCTATGCAACAAATACTCGCAAGAAAAGAATGATAAACGCTCAGGGTAAAACGCTGAGTGCTTTTCCTCGGTCACCTCGTTGCCAAAAAACAGAGGCCTTTTTTTTACGAGGGAAACGGGAGAAATGTGTAAGTTTCTATAGGTTTATGTAGCCTAACCTAAATTTTGGGACATGTAGATTCAGCACAACGTCTAAAAAAGAGTTAGTGCAATGCGAGTGGCTTGATTTATGACGAAGACAAGTTCTCTTTTGATTTCGGATAGATTTAGAACTGCTCGCTTCTATGTTTGCTTCTTTCGTCTCTGCATCTTTGACTGAAAGTCTAGCTCATTATATTCATTCACTTATTTTCTTCTTCTTCTGCTTATGATGTTCTCTGCCTCCCAATACTTCTTCATCTTATTCATTGATTTTCCTTCCAGATCCGTTCTGAAATCTAGTTTCTCCCATTCCCCACCTGCTATTCTTCCTTTAACGTTTACTTCCACAAGATATTCGAAATTCAGTGCCATTTGATCGCTAGCAACCAAAGGCCTTTTATATTTTCTTTCACCCATATCAGATACACTTTCAGTGTATCTGATATAGGTGTATCTCCTCTATCACTCGCTTTGTCCTTGACATGCTGACACAGTTTTCTATCACCATTCCGCCTCATCTTAATCTTTCACATTTCTGGTCGTCTATGTGATATCCAGTTTTAAAAGTCAGTTTCTATTTAGCTGAAATCTCCAATGATTATTAGCTTTGCTCTAGCCACATGGGCTCGTCTTGCTGCTTCCACTATGTTGAAAATCATTGCTTTCTTGATCTACTATTTGGTGGTGGGTTGTAGCCTAATTTCACCACTTCTTTGAGTCTCTCAGTCTTGCTTGTGTTTTCTGCGTAATCATTCGACTCATTTCTGTTTACCATTTTGATCTCTTCAAAACTGTACAAGTTTTTTATTAGCAGTGCAACTCCCTCCCTCCCCCTCACCAGTTTCTTCTTTCTTTCCTCATTACTTCATATACTGCTGGGAATATCACATATGTTATCATTTCAATCAGTTTTATTTCTGTGAAAGCTATGATGACTGGTGTTGCCTCTGTTATCCATCCTTTTAATTCATCTTTCTTATTGTATAATCTGATTTGTTTTGGCCCTTTATAATCATTTATAAAGAGGAGAGAGGCGATGTTAATATTGGTGAATTGTTACAGAGGGAAGGGCCATAAAACTGAAGATCAGTAGCTAGGGAAAGGAATTGGAAGATCATGCTAAGAGATGGGCATGGGGTGAGCCTTGAGAGATATTTATATGCTGGGTATTTCCTTCTATTACCATCCCCTCTGCCTCTCTTTCCTGTAATTGATGACTTCTTATGTGTTCCCTCAGTTGTTCCCTCTTCATTTCGGTTCTCTTTTCACAATTGCAACTTTCATTATTTGCACGTGCTCTGTATATCGTTATTTTGTATTGGTATGAATGTTGAGTGACTTACACGGTCAAAATGCTCTGTAAATATCACAGTTAACACTACTACTCGATTTCCTAACATATCACATATGCAGCTGTGCCTTCGTGCGCCTGCCTCCCTCCTCTCAGACAGCCTATCCTTGTTAATCCTATTAAATCCTCTCTGTATTCTGTAGATTATATTCATGTCTTCTTCGGTCCTTCTGCCATCTAGTGTCATCAGGTTTAACTCCTTTAGTCTCTCCTCATATCTCATCCCTTTCGCTCTGGGACTAGTCTCGTTGCGAACCTCTGCACTTTTACCAGTTTCATGACTTGCTTGATCAGGTGTAGTTTCCATACTGAAGGTGTGTCTGTGTTTACAAATGTGTGTGTGTGAGAGAGAGAGAGAGAGAGAGAGAGAGAGAGAGAGAGAGAGAGAGAGAGAGAGAGAGAGAGAGAGAGAGAGAGAGAGAGAGAGAGAGTGTGTGTGTGTATGTGTGTATGTGTGTGTGTGTGTGTGTATGTGTGTGTGGAATGCTATTAGCATGTTGCATTTTATTTGACGTATGTCACACGCCCATATAGGCATGCCCTCCCGATCAGCGAACCAGCAGTTCAAGAGTATAGCAGGATGTGCCCCACTGTAATGCTAAACTGCCTGGTTCAACCCACCAGTCACTAGAAAGCCCGCCAAAGTTGTGAAGAAATGTCTGGGACTCGTGAAACAACATTGGCAGACCTACCTCAAGTCTGGTCGTTCACGGATCTCACCATGTCTCTTATTTGTAAACTTGTCATACTGTATATATTTAAATATCTTACAAATATTATGTACATTTGGGGAAGGAAAATAATGTAAGTATTTACACTCTGCTGTCTTCTGCTCGGTCCTATATTGCTAATTGATTATTGTACTGAGAGTTACGAAACAGATGTGCAGGCCACAAGACTACACCTGTGTTCATAATAGTGTGTGTGCACATGTGTAATGTAATTATCTATTTGTTAACATTCGCTGAAATATTTTGAGCTAGCTTGCTGCACCTGTTATTCTATTTCTGTCTTTTGGCTTGTAATACCAGTGTTACTCCCTTCTATTTAAATTTTGCTCTCTTACACGTCTTTTACCTCTTTTTTCATGTCATCCTTATTTTTTTAATAATTCCAGATCCATATCTTCTTATTTCTATATAATCATACTCTTTTAATTTTCAGCGTTTATTGTACTGAAAACTTCATTTATTGTGTGTCATTTTTCAAAGTTTTCTTTTCCTTATTTAAATTTTCTACCAGCCTTTCCTGCCTCACCTGATTTTCTTTATTTTTGTCAGCCTGTCCATCTTTCCACTAAATTTCCTTTCTTTTGGTGTATAGTTATTGCTCTGTTTTGATCTAGTATTCTCTGCTATATTGCAAACAATGGACTAGCATTTTTTTCGAAAATTTATGCAACTTTCTTTTTACCCAAGTAATCTTCCATGAGAGTTTTTCGTTTGCATATCTGGGGACAACATTCAGGTATACACAGCTCTACCCTCTCATTAGAAACAGGTAATGGCGTCGTTTCTCCGAGAATGTACTCGTATATATACTCAGAGGCGTTTGTCTCTCAGTGTATATATGCTCAGAGTTTAATTTAGTCTTTATTTTAAGGAACGAAGTGATCTTGGAGGGCGATGAACAAGCAATCTTAATGGAGTTTACCTGGAGAGAGTTTCGGGGGTCAACGCCCCCGCGGCCCGGTCTGTGACCAGGCCTCCTGGTGGATCAGCGCCTGATCAACCAGGCTGTTGCTGCTGGCTGCACGCAAACCAACGTACGAGCCACAGCCCGGCTGATCAGGAACTGACTTTAGGTGCTTGTCCAGTGCCAGCTTGAAGACTGCCAGGGGTCTGTTGGTAATCCCCCTTATGTGTGCTTGGAGGCAGTTGAACAGTCTCGGGCCCCTGACACTTATTGTATGGTCTCTTAACGTGCTAGTGACACCCCTGCTTTTCATTGGGGGGATGGTGCATCGTCTGCCAAGTCTTTTGCTTTCGTAGTGAGTGATTTTCGTGTGCAAGTTCGGTACTAGTCCCTCTAGGATTTTCCAGGTGTATATAATCATGTATCTCTCCCTCCTGCGTTCCAGGGAATACAGGTTTAGAAACCTCAAGCGCTCCCAGTAATTGAGGTGTTTTATCTCCGTTATGCGCGCCGTGAAAGTTCTCTGTACATTTTCTAGGTCGGCAATTTCACCTGCCTTGAAAGGTGCTGTTAGAGTGCAGCAATATTCCAGCCTAGATAGAACAAGTGACCTGATAGAACAAATAACCCTTATATAGTGGCTAAGCTTTCAACCCCAGTAATTAACCAACTATGCATTTGTTCTCCAAGCAGTGATGGCTGATGTCATTTCACAGTGTGTGTGTGTGTGTGTGTGTGTGTGTGTTTAAGTCGGATACACTCACTTGGCTTGCTTGTTATAAAGTCTGAAGAACTCCTCACGGGCCTTCCTCACTTCTGGGGTGTTCTCGACAGGATGGTATTGCATGTATTCACCTGCCTGTATGTCACCAGCTGTAGAAATGCGTAAATAATTAGACAAACATTATTATTTGTGAATAAGTAGAAAAGTCTGAAATCATAGGATACAGCAAATTACATAACAAAAATATCTGAAAGAAAATTGAAGACCTTATTAAGAGTACATGGGAATTATGGGGTTTTAAGAGTACATGGGAATTATGGGGTTTTAATAAGTATTAACCAAAGCTCTCCTTCTTCCTCCCCTTTCTCATATTTGGTTTCTCGTCACAATCGCTGTAGAAAGTAATCTTATTGTGAGGAATTGAGACTATCCTCACCTTCCTTTTATCAGAGCTTATTGCCGACCATTACCCAGAGGAGCTTAATGCTTCCCCATGAGTACAATAATAATCCTCGTCAAAATAATGTAATAATTGGTCTTCCCTAAATCCCCCCTGCCTCTCTACTACACCTCCCTTCCACTGCACGTCTCTCCTCTCCAGCTGTCTGACCATCATAAAAAAACATCGCCTTTCTCCCTATCACATCCTGCGCTTGCCTTCCAAGTTGAGTTAAGTTGTCTGAGCTTCTAGTTTACTGTGCATCTCATGCTCATTCTGAAAGCGGATGTATAAAATATAAGTATTACAGATATCACAAAGGGTTTTAATCAGACTAGGCATATTTACATCTTTTCAATATTACATTCATTTTAAATATTACAATTACTTTACATAGTTAATCTATAGATTTCGACACGGAGATACAATCTCAAGAAAATTCCAGTATTTTATTACCACTTAGAATCATTGGTCATTACCCCAACACATGTCCTGGCCTCATCCTCTCCGTCACATGTTCTCGGTTCTTCCTCTCTATTACACGTCCTTGCCTCTTTCTTCCCTCTAGTCATATTTTTATCCCTCATTCCCAGTCACATTATCTTTGCTTCCTCTACATTCGGGTGTCGAGTAGCTCACTTGTGAGAGTCTTCGACTCACAATCGCAATGCCCAGGGTCCGATTTCCTGACACAGAGAAACACGTGGAGAAATTTTCCTTACACTCCAGCTACCCTTGTCCATCAAACAGCTAAAACAGCACTTGAGTGTCAGCTGGGGTTACATTCAGGAAAATAAATGTAATTGAAAACTTCAGTCCCGCTGGAATGTCAAACCTTGCGTAAAGAAATTCTTTAGTCTGTGTTTAACAAACACAAGCACCTGCTGGAAATATTCAGGCGTTGGGCAAAAGGTATCCGTGTACCTAACAAAATATCTTTGCATTCCTTAATTTTACCAGCCTACCTGCTTCCTTTTATATGTTTTCTCACGGTTCTTGCTCACCCTCCCACTACTCTCTCTCTCTCCTTCTCGCTAATATTTGTATCTGGCTCTCCTGTTCACTTCCTTGTTCTTATTCATCCTCTGTTTTTTGTTGTTTTTCCATGCTCTTGTCCTTTATTTCTCCTTGTGTCTTCTCTCGTATCACGAGCTCTCTTTACTTTTGCCATTTCTCTCGTCTTCAGAACTTGAAGTTCTCCTCTGCCTCCTATCACTACCTCTTTTTTTTTTTGTTGTTTTTTTTTACACAGGGTTTGACAAGGTTAAGGATCCCTAGCTTTATTGTCAAGCTATTTACAGGTTAAGGATTCTTAACTTTATTGACAAGCTAAGAGCTGTTACCTACATCAGCTCATTTGAAAGCCTTTTTATTGTTATGAGACATACAAGTAGGGATTAGGATGAAGTTGAAGCCATCAGTGGGCCAGCATTTTCATTTGATCAACTGACTTTATCTCGTTGACGTCATAATGCTGTACGAATGTGTTCCATACTCGAGTCATCCTGGGTATATATGATCTCAGATGGAGTGATGTTCTGGAGAAGGGTACAGCCAGAGTGAAGTTGCTGCGTGCTGCCCGTCTTGTGGCATAAAAGCTTGCTTCACGCTGTCCTCGGAGTGGATCAAAGTGTGGTACTTTGACAATATTGGCCTTGTACATAACAGTAAGGCCACCTACATCCCTCCTGTGTTGAAGGCTCTGTTGAAATGACAGATCTATCCAGGATGGGTCCAGGTGAGAGATGAGACGTCTTGCTTTGTTCTCTACTCTGTCAAGCAGTCGTAGAAGAGGGGGGGGGGCTGGCAAACCAAGAAAGTGGAGCATACTCAAGGTGTGAGCGTACTTGTGCCTCGTACAGAATCTTGCAACCCCTACTGTCAAGCAAATGCGAGATACGGCGAAGTGCTGTAAGCTTCCTGGCTGCCTTGTTTGCAAGATTTATAACGTGGTTTTTCATGGTCAGTTTGGAGTCAAATTTCACCCAAAGGATATCAACTTCTTTACCAGGTGCCAACACCCTCCCATCCATCCTTACTACTGCACCAGCATTACCATCATGGTGCCTAGAGCCCATCATCATTTGGGCTTTCTCAGGTACAAATGTTACTTGCCATCTATTTCCCCAAGCTGATATAGCTCTTAGCTGGTGATTGATGTAGCTTAGAGCAGCTGGCATTTCTTCTCTTGGATAAATGAATGTCAGTGTACAGTCGTCTGCATATGCATGGGATTCTGGGATGAGATGAAGATCATTGAAGTAGACATTCCATAACAATAGTCCCAGCACGCTTCCTTGTGGAACACTTGCCCCAGTAGGATGTCTTGCTGATTCCGTTCCATTGAGAACTACCCTTAGAGATCTACCATGAAGGTAGTCACTGAGGAGACATGGCGTAGAGCCTGCAATTCCCAGAGCTTGCAGTTTTGCTAAGAGGCCCTGGTGCCACACCCGGTCGAAAGCACCAGCAATGTCCAGTTCTACTACTCAGCTGACTTTGGATTCATCCAGTGGCTGGTGCCACTTAGTGGAGAGGTTTAACAACAGATCAGCAGCGGAGTAACCATTCCTGAAGCCATATTGACGGTCACAAAGTAGTGAGTGGTAGTCAAAAAACTCTGTCATTTGTATTGAGATTATTGTCTCAAGGATCTTACCAGTGATTGACAGGAGTGACACTGGTCTGTAGTTGCTGATTTCTGTTCTGCTCTTCTTTTTGTGAACAGGGACTACATTTGCCTCTTTCCACAGAGATGGCCATTTACACTGTACTAGGCAGTGCTGAAAGATGCGAGTTAGAGGTGCTGCTAGCTGGTCTGGACATCTTCTCAGCAATCTTGGGCTCAACTTGTCTGGGCCCACAGCCTTTTCTTGGTCAAGCGATTTATGAAGGAAATGTACCTCCTCCTGCCTTATTGTCACAACTGACAGTTTTGACACAGTTCTTGCAGCTAGCCAAGGAGGGTCCCTTGCTGGAGCAGGAACTTGTATTTTGGGAGCAAAGTGTTCGGCAAAGAGGTCCGCTTTCTCTTGACTACTATTAGAGGTGGTCCCATCCTGTCGATTTAAAGGTGGAATGAGTTCATCAGGCAGATAACCTTGTCTGTCCTTGACCAGGGACCACCAGGTTTTGGAGCCTACCCTACCTGATGCTAGCTTTCTTTTTGTGTCCACCTCCCATTTAGCAATGGCCCACTTTTGAACGTCACCCATTTGCTCTTACTCACATTTTCTTTTAAGTTACCAGAACACATGACCTAATTCTTTTCCCTTCTTACTCCCGTTGTTCTGCTTCCCATCTTCATTCCCCCCCCTTCTCTCTCTCTCTCCTCATCCCTCCAACAGCACACTTCGGATATATCTAATTTACTCTTGGAGGGGTAGCCTCCCTTACCTCGCCGTCGCTCACCTTCCATCCCCTCCATCCCTCCCCTGGGTGGACTGTGGTCACCTCTGGTGTCAGCAGGAGTGACACCTCAGCTTTAGTCATTAATTATTGTGAGGTGGATAACTGCTATATCCAACTACCCAGCCCTCTGCTCCTGCCTCTGTGACGCACTCTCTCCCTCTCTCCCTACTTTCTCCCTCTCACTACTTTCTCTATTCCTCTCTCTCTCTCTCTCATTCCCAAGGTAGGGAAAATATCTCTGGCAACCTCATTCGTAAGGATTCCATTAAAAAAAGAAGCGCTATCCATCATTTTATCAGGAACTTCTTTCATGGATCAGATTTTTCTTTATTTAGCAGGAACGTAAGACAGAATTCCTTGCTCTCCCTTTCACAGGAAAATATTTTACAATGGAAAGTTTCGAGTTTCCCTGATAACAGTATTTTAATTACAACAAATCTCTTTAAAGTATGGTAAACACATTCTACAGATCAAGTCTTTATTTTGAGCTTTATCAAGTCATGACTTGAAGAAGCTCAACTCTAACTTTCTAAGAGGAGTGAGTTGATCCTACACCGGCAGTCTCCCACCATCACTGCATCACTGTCTTGCTAGAGGCGTGCCCACATCACTGCTCAGATGGCTCTCCGAGTTGCAGTATCCACACCATCCTTAAGAGCGAGCACTGTACTTCCCACCTCCAGGACACGTACATGTATCGTATTCGTTACCAATCACACATAATTAAGCAGCAGTTATTACAGTAATACACTTCTTACACACAACTCACCCGTACGTGATAATAAACATTCCGTGACGCCACTTACCTCTCCTATACGTGGCATCTGCCCTAGCCTGTGTCGTACCCAGTTGCACCTTGCGCCGCTGCACGGCTTGCGGCGTACCTTGCGGCGAGGACGGGGCCACGGCGTTACTTCGGCTTGAGCTAGACCTATGTCTGGTGGAGTAGGAGTAGGAGGCACTGGGGACAGTCTTGTACACCCTGTAGTACGAATGTGCACTCCTTGGCGTCGCCACCACCATCACAAGCGGTCCATTCTCCAGCACAAGCAGCGCTGCGCTCACCACCACCACCAACTTGTGGAAGAAGAGGGGTGAGAAAGAAATCAGTGAGGGGTGAGGGAAAAGCCAATGAGTTGGTTGAGAATTGAGGAAGGAGTCTTCGAGCGGTGAGGAGCGTGTAAGTACTGAGAAGAGGAGAGGAAGAGCTATGTTATGTAGAGCTTGTGGGAGATTATACTGAGTTGCGAGGTAGTTACCACGCACACATATAGGATATGAGGAAGGCAGGGATCAGTCAAGGATATAATGGAACCTGTATTAATGATACTCTGTATCCTTACAGGGAACAGAGAGAAAGGAGGAGGATACTGAGTACTGAGTAAGGAGACAGAGGGAAAGAGAAGGATGATGTCCGGAGTTTAATGGGGTCGTCAGGGAAAGTAGGATGAAAGACATTGAAGACAGTGAAGCAGAGAGAGTACACCATCATGGGAAACACAGAAAGGGGTAGGAAGAACCCAGAACGAGGAGAGAGACGTGGGGAAAAGAGGAAGCATTAGGAAGACAAGTACACGGAACGGAATGGGGAATAGAGAACGGGCAAGAACGCCATGACAGAGGGAAAGAGGAAAATGATTTTATTCCTGGTGAAAATAAATTTATTACCTCAGCAACAACATGCAAATTACATTCGTACGAGAAATCCTATAGGATTAAGCAAGTACCTATTTATAGCATCCTATGGAACTTGGCCTCCCATACTAGACGTCCTATGTGATTCAGCCTCTCCTATACAATGTCCTATGGAATTAAACTCTCCTATACAATGTCTTATGGAATTAAACTCTCCTATACAATGGCCTATGGAATTAAACACTCTCCTATATACAATGTCCTAATGCACACATTTTTTCTTATCAAAAGATAACAGAAAGTACAACCACAATGCTAATACATATTAATGAAATATCTCTATCCTCATCTCTATCACATAATATACAATAAGGGCGAGAAATGACAGGAAATATATCTGCCACCAGTAATGATGGAGAAGGAGCTACGTGTATGTGTGTGTGTGTGTGTGTGTGTGTGTGTGTGTGTGTATGTGTGTGTGTGTGTGTGTGTGTGTGTGTGTGTGTGTGTGTGTGTGTGTGTGTGTGTGTGTGTGTGTGTGTGTGTGTGTGTGTGTGTGTGTATGTGAAGGCAGAAACGACCTTACCAAGGACGTCATATGGTACGTGGATGAAAAACCGAGGTTGTCGACCTTTTGGTGTAGGCAACATAGTCCGGACTATGCTTCTGCAGCAGACAGACACGTAAATGAACATCTGTTCCACCTTTTGCCTTACAAAAAGAATTTTATAGTGGAACTACCTAATTACCACGTTGCTTTGTATATAAATTGTGAGGATTATTTTTGTATTGTTGAACGGTTTGGAAATAAATTCATTTTTTTTTTTTGCCTTTAGAAAAGGAGAGAGAGAGAGAGAGAGAGAGAGAGAGAGAGAGAGAGAGAGAGAGGAAGAGAGAGCCCAATATTGCTGAGAAGATGTGCAGACCAGCTAGCAGCACCTCTAACTCGCATCTTTCAGCACTGCCTAGTACAGTGTAAATGGCCCTCTCTGTGGAAAGAGGCAAATGTAGTCCCTGTTTACAAAAAGAAGAGCAGAACAGAAATTAGCAACTACAGACCAGTGTCACTCCTGTCAATCACTGGTAAGATCCTTGAGACAATAATCTCAAGACAAATGACAGAGTTTTTTGACTACCACTCACTACTTTGTGACCGTCAATATGGCTTCAGGAAAGGTTACTCCTCTGTTGATCTGTTGTTAAACCTCTCCAATAAGTGGCACCAGTCACTGGATGAATCCAAAGTCAGTTGTGTGGTAGCACTGGACATTGCTAGTGCTTTCGACCGGGTGTGGCACCAGGGCCTCTTAGCAAAACTTCGAGCACTGGGAATTGCAGGCTCTACGCTATGTCTCCTCAGTGATTACCTTCATGGTAGATCTCTAAGAGTAGTTCTCAATGGAACGGAATCAGCAAGACATCTTATTGGGGCAATGTTCCACAAAGAAGCGTGCTGGGACCATTGTTATGGCATGTCTACTTCAATGACCTTCTTCATCTCATCCCAGAATCCCATGCATATGCAGACGATTGTAAACTGACATTCATTTATCCAAGAGAAGAAATGCCAGCTGCTCTAAGCTACATCAATCACCCCAACCAGAAGGGATTGTCCTCACCCCCCCTATTGGCACCCATACCCAATTCTCCTGACCACCGAACTACCTTTCATCACCGAAACCCAGCCACCACCACTACATATAACTGTCCAGGACAAGATAAACACCAGTGATCATGACAGGAATCAGATGCTGTAGGATGTATGATATATGATGTTATACAACATAAAAGTTTTTAATGGGTAATAAGTCTCCATGCTAATTACATCCCACATACCCATGTATTGACCTATATAACACCCACACCTGCGTGCAGAGCTGAAAGGTAAAGTGAAGATCAAGCTCTTGTGGTACCCAGTTGCAAATAGGATACAGGCAGGATGGCAGTACAGTATACCTGTGGGACATGTAGAAAGGCTCTTGGGAAACAATCTAGAATCACATGCAACCTTTGCTTTTCAAAACATCATGTTACCTGTGCAAGAATAAACACTGCAACCAAAAATGACATCTATCTAGATAGGTGTTTCTGGATCTGCAACAGGGATGTGGAACTATGGATAGATATCAGGAAAGCACTCAGGAGGTTAATAAACAATAAACACGAGAAAAAGGAGGAACTATTGAATAGTCTACCTGGAATATATAGAGCATGGGAAGATAGGAGAGGAGTAAAGTCTAACACAGAGAATGCCCAGTCTACAACAACTGACCCAAAAATAAGCAGATACACACTAGAAAAAACACGGGAAACAAAAACAACAGCTAGTTCAGTGCCCAGCTTTAGGGCTGACCCAGACCCAGCCCCCAGCCATTGTGAAAATCTGGATTCAGTTAAAGACTCCTCCACAGCTACCAATGCCATATCCCCTAGTACAGATGTAGTAGTGGAGCCCTCCTCTGGAGTAGACTCTTCTGCAACCATCACAGTCATAGCCCCAGCCCCATCCCCCAGCCCCAGTGCTGACCCAGACCCAGCCCCCAGCCTTACTGCCAGCCCAGACTCTCCTAGGGACACTACCCAAACCACCACAAAAACAGTAAATATACAACCATCATTGCACAAGACCGTGGCCCACAGTACAGATGTTGGAGAGGAGTCTCCTTCCTCTACTGGGGAAAGTAGATGGAATCCAGGACGGGGTGGCCCTGGCTTGGATACTGAGGATTATAGTGCAGTCCCAGAACCTGCAGAAATTGACAACACACCTCCCAACAATTCTCAACCAAAGGTGAATTTGTGCAAATATTATGCTTGGGGCATCTGTAAGCATGGAATAACAGGGGAAAAAAATGGGACATGCAACTTTGACCATCCCAAAAAATGTAGCGACCTCCTGTCTAAAGGAGTGTGTCGCTCTTCTTCCTGTACTTTCTTTCACCCAAAAATGTGCCACTCCTCGGTCCTCCAGAAGCAGTGTTACAACATCGAGTGCCCTGCATACCATCTAAAAGGGACCAGGAGGCACAGACCCCACAGGACAAACAATAGTAGCTACGACTACCCAACTCCAGGTGATTTTTTAGTGGCAGGAAACGAAAAAAGAAAATGGAAGGAAATAACAAAAATAGTCCACCACCTTGGAGCCTTGTTGGACTGGAGGCGCAGCCAGTGGCCACCCATGGCCCTCCAGAATTACAACTACTGATGCCAATAACAAAATCCCCCCAACAAACACAGAATACAACCTCGTTCATATTTGCTAATATACAGGGCCTTAAGCCATCCACCAACAACAAAATACCTTTTATCAGTGGACTTCTAGTGGAGTCTAATGCAATGTTTGCAGCCTTCACAGAGACTCACACAAAAGATCACTTTGACAGTGAAATATGGATAAGTGGTTACAACCTTTTTAGATGCGACAGAAAAAACAGGCAACAAGGGGGGGTTGGCCTGTATGTCAAAGAGTCCCTTATCTGCACGGAGTTGCTGAACACCACAAATGAGGTAGTTGAAGTTCTATCAATAAAGATCGAGAACCAAAACCTAGTCATTGTGGTTGTATACAAGCCACCAGATACAACCTCCCAACAGTTCAAGGAACAGCTACTGAAAATCGATTACTGTTTGGAAAACCTTCCAGCTCCATCCCCAAACATCTTACTGCTTGGTGATTTCAACCTAAGGCATACAAAATGGAAAAATGTAGCAAATAATGTTATAGCTGAAACAATCCCCGGAGGTAGCGCAGATGAAAGGTCTCACACACATGAGCTACTAAGTCTCTGCGAAAAACACTCCTTAAGCCAGCAGATAGTGGAGCCAACAAGACTAGAAAACACACTTGACCTTATCTTCACAAATAATGAGGACCTGATAAGAGACATAAGAATATCAAAAACAACAAATTCCGATCACAATCTAATCGAAGTCCAGACGTACATGCATAGGGGTCCTGAACAGCAGAATGCATGTACCGGTGAAGGTGTCTTCACAAAATACAATTTCAACAACAAGAACATCAACTGGGACCAGGTAAACCATGTCCTAAACGAAACATGTTGGGAAGATGTCTTAAATGACATGGACCCAAACCAGTGCCTTGAAAGGATCAACTTCCTGGTAGCCGAAGCATGTTCTAGGCATATTCCCCTAAGAAAGAAGAAGAGCAGGAGTAAACTGGAGAGAAAAAGACGCTCCCTCTACAGAAGACGACGAAGAGTCACTGAGCTCCTCAGGAGTGCTAGAATATCTGATACACGAAAGGAGGCACTGACCAGGGAAGTGGAAACTATCGAACTTAAGCTAAATGACTCTTACAGGAACCAGGAGAGGCAGGAGGAGCTTAAAGCTATTAGTGAAATTGAAAGAAATTCAAAATATTTCTTTTCATATGCCAAAAACAAGGCAAATACCACATCTAGTATCGGGCCCTTACTCAGACAGGATGGGACTTACACAGATGACAACAAGGAAATGAGTGAAATATTGAAATCCCAGTACGACTCTGTGTTTAGTGAACCACTAATCGGTCTGAGGATCGACGACCCAAATGATTTCTTCATGAATGAGCCTCAAAACTCCATAAATGTATGCCAGATTTCCGACATTACCCTAACTCCGATAGATTTCGAAAAAGCCATTGACAACATGCCTATGCACTCAGCCCCGGGCCCAGACTCGTGGAACTCTGTTTTCATTAAGAACTGCAAGAAACCCCTCTCGCGTGCCCTAAGTACACTATGGAGGAGGAGCTTGGACATGGGTGAGATTCCACAGTCACTTAAAACAACGGATATAGCCCCGCTCCATAAAGGTGGCAGCAAAGCATTAGCTAAGAACTATAGACCAATAGCTCTGACGTCCCACATCATAAAAATCTTTGAAAGAGTGCTAAGAAGCAGGATTGCAAATCACCTGGATTCCCAAAATCTGCACAATCCAGGGCAACATGGGTTCAGGGCAGGTCGCTCCTGCCTCTCACAACTACTGGATCACTATGACATGGCCTTGGATGCACTGGAAGAAAATCAGAATGCAGATGTAATATACACAGACTTTGCAAAAGCATTTGACAAATGCGATCATGGTGTAATAGCCCATAAAATACGTGCTAAAGGAATAACTGGGAAAGTGGGGAGATGGATCTTCAACTTCCTAACAAATCGAACACAAAGAGTAGTGGTCAACAGAGTTAAATCGGAGGCTGCCATAGTGAAGAGCTCTGTTCCACAAGGCACAGTACTCGCCCCCATCTTATTCCTTATCCTCATATCAGACATAAACAGAGATATACACCACAGCACCGTATCATCCTTTGCGGATGATACTAGGATCTGCATGAGGCTGTCATCTGCTGAGGACGCGGTTAACCTCCAAGAAGATATAAACAAAGTTTTCCAGTGGGCGACGGTAAACAATATGATGTTCAATGAGGACAAATTCCAACTACTCCGTTATGGAAAACTGGAGGAGATAATAACTAGAACAGAGTATACTACTGACTCCGGCCATACAATAGAGCGGAAAAATAATGTAAGGGACCTGGGAGTAGTAATGTCTGAGGATCTCACTTTCAAGGATCACAACAGTGCCACGATCGCACGTGCAAAGAAAATGATAGGATGGATAATGAGAACTTTCAAAACGAGAGATGCCAAGCCCATGATGATCCTTTTCAAATCACTTGTTCTCTCTAGGCTGGAATACTGCTGTACATTAACATCTCCATACAAAGCAGGTGAAATCGCAGATCTAGAGAGTGTACAGAGATCCTTTACCGCACGTATAAGTTCTGTCAAGCACCTTAACTACTGGGAACGCTTGAAAGCACTTGACTTGTACTCGTTGGAACGCAGGAGGGAGAGATATATCATAATCTACACTTGGAAAATCTTGGAGGGAATGGTCCCAAATCTGCACACAGAAATCACTCCCTACGAAAGTAAAAGACTGGGCAGGCGATGCAAAATGCCGCCAATAAAAAGTAGGGGCGCCATTGGTACACTAAGAGAAAACACCATAAGTGTCCGGGGCCCAAAACTGTTCAACAGCCTCCCATCAAGCATTAGGGGAATTGCCAATAAACCCCTGGCTGCCTTCAAGAGAGAGCTGGACAGATACCTAAAGTCAGTGCCGGATCAGCCGGGCTGTGGCTCGTACGTCGGACTGCGTGCGGCCAGCAGTAACAGCCTAGTTGATCAGGCCCTGATCCATCGGGAGGCCTGGTCGTGGACCGGGCCGCGGGGGCGTTGATCCCCGGAATAACCTCCAGGTACAGTCCAGGTACAGCTAAGAGCTATATCAGCTTGGGGAAATAGATGGCAAGTAACATTTGTACCCGAGAAAACGCAAATGATGATCGTCTCTAGGCACCATGATGGTAATGCTGGTGCAGTAGTAAGGATGAATGGGAGGGTGTTGGCACCTGGAGAAGAAGTTGATATCCTTTGGGTGAAATTTGATTCCAAATTGACAATGAAGAACCATGTTGTAAATCTTGCAAACAAGGCAGCCAGGAAGCTTACAGCACTTCGCCGTATCTCGAATCTGCTTGACAGTAGGGGTTGCAAGATTCTGTACTAGGCACAAGTACGCTCACACCTTGAGTATGCTCCACTTTCTTGGTTTGCCTGCCCCCCTGTCATCTGCGACTGCTTGACAGAGTAGAGAACAAAGCAAGACGTCTCTTCTCTCGCCTGGACCCATCCTGGATAGATCTGTCATTTCAGCAGAGCCTTCAACACAGGAGGGATGTGGGTGGCCTTACTGTTCTGTACAAGGCCAATATTGTCAAAGTACCACACTTGGATCCACTTCGAGGACAGCGTGAAACAAGCTTTTATGTCGCAAGACGGGCAGAAAGCAGCAACTTCACTCTGGCTGTACCCTTCTCCAGAACACTCCATCTGAGATCATATATACCCAGTATGACTCGAGTGTGGAACAAATTCGTACAGGATAATGATGTCAACGAGATAAAGTCAGCTGATCAAATGAAAATGCTGGCCCACTGATGGCTCCAACTTCATCCTAACACCTACTTGTATGTCTCATAACAATAAAAAGGCACAGAGACAAAGAGTGAGCACTGGGGAGATAAAGGAAGGTATTAGGATAGGTAAGGGAAAGAAATGTAAGCACAGAGGAAAGGATAGTGAATGAGTATAGAGGTGTAGGAAAAAGGAAGGTCACAGAGGAACGGGTACAGGGAAAGGAAGAGAATGGTGGGGTACTTGCTGGTTAAGAGAGGGCTCGACACAAGGGATCATGAAAATGAAGGAAGCAGACAGATTTTTACCAAAGTGGGACAAGTCTATTTCTCAAGGACAACTCAAATATTTTCCCGGGGAGGGAAAGAGGCTAATAAAATGATAAACAACATTTCTGAGCACACTAAACAACTAAACACATACTACATGCACACTCGGCAAATATTGAAGAAAAACATTATCGTCGGCGAACATCAGTTCCCCCTCTAAAATATCGACACGACTTAAGGAACAAAATGGGTTGTGTAATATACTCGCTCATGTGCACAATATTCCGTGCACGTCGACACACACACACACACACACACACACACACACACACACACACACACACACACACACAGGGGATCAGGGAATACTTGTCAGGAAGACAGCAGCGAGTCATGGTACGTGGCGAGGTGTCAGAGTGGACACCTGTGACCAGCGGGGTCCCGCAGGGGTCAGTCCTAGGACCAGTGCTGTTTCTGTTATTTGTGAACGACATGACGGAAGAAATAGACTCTGAGGTGTCCCTGTTTGCAGATGACGTGAAGTTGATGAGAAGAATTCACTCGATCGAAGACCAGGCAGAACTACAAAGGGATCTGGACAGGCTGCAGACCTGGTCCAGCAATTGGCTCCTGGAGTTCAATCCCACCAAGTGCAAAGTCATGAAGATTGGGGAAGGGCAAAGAAGGCCGCAGACGGAGTACAGTCTAGGGGGTAAGAGACTACAAACCTCACTCAAGGAAAAAGATCTTGGGGTGAGTATAACACCAGGCACATCTCCTGAAGCGCACATCAACCAAATAACTGCTGCAGCACATGGGCGCCTAGCAAACCTCAGAACAGCATTCCGACATCTTAATAAGGAATCATTCAGGACCCTGTACACCGTGTACGTTAGGCCCAAATTGGAGTATGCGGCACCAGTTTGGAACCCACACCTAGCCAAGCACGTAAAGAAACTAGAGAAAGTGCAAAGGTTTGCAACAAGACTAGTCCCAGAGCTAAGAGGTATGTCCTACGAGGAGAGGTTAAGGGAAATCAACCTGACGACACTGGAGGACAGGAGAGATAGGGGGGACATGATAACGACATACAAAATACTGAGAGGAATTGACAAGGTGGACAAAGACAGGATGTTCCAGAGATTGGACACAGTAACAAGGGGGCACAGTTGGAAGCTGAAGACACAGATGAATCACAGGGATGTTAGGAAGTATTTCTTCAGCCACAGAGTAGTCAGTAAGTGGAATAGTTTGGGAAGCGATGTAGTGGAGGCAGGATCCATACATAGCTTTAAGCAGAGGTATGATAAAGCTCACGGTTCAGGGAGAGTGACCTAGTAGCGATCAGTGAAGAGGCGGGGCCAGGAGCTCGGACTCGACCCCTGCAACCTCAACTAGGTGAGTACAACTAGGTGAGTACACACACACAGTGTCATAATATTAATCCTTTCCTATCCGCTTATGTTCGTCTGTATATATAATATCATTTCAAATGGTGTTTCCTGTTTTTCTTCATCACTCCATTGCTCTTTGCTTTATTAAATTTAAAGTCAATATATTTCGCGAGGGGATCATTAAGGCTGCATGTCACCTGTATCTTATCAGTCAGAGATAATCTATTTCGTAATTCAGGAATTAACCTAAACTCTCAACATATATACACTGAGAGAAGTACATCCCTCGGTCTGTATATTGTTACCTTCACTCGATTAAAGGCAAAATATTTCACTTCGTTGCACTGAAATAGTTTGCTTGCAATTTTAAAACCATTGTTGCGTGTTTTATTCGACTGAAAAACATTTTTTGAATCACGATTATTTTCTTCCTTCTTGGTTGTAAACAGATGGGTGTCATTTTATGGTTGTTCTTCATGCGGTTAATATGTAAACAGGTGGGTGTCACCTTATAGTTGTTGTTCATGTGGTTAATATGTAAACAGGCGGGTGTCACCTTATGGTTGGTGTTCACGCGGTTAATATGTAAACAGGTGGGTGTCACCTTATGGTTGTTGTTCATGCGGTTAATATGTAAACAGGTGGGTGTCACCTTATGGTTGTTGTTCACGCGGTTATGTAAGCAGGTGGGTGTCACCTTATGGTTGGTGTTCATGCGGTTAATATGTAAACAGGTGGGTGTCACCTTATGGTTGGTGTTCATGCGGTTAATATGTAAACAGGTGGGTGTCACCTTATGGTTGTTGTTCATGCGGTTAATATGTAAACAGGTGGGTGTCACCTTATGGTTGTTGTTCATGCAGTTAATATGTAAACAGGTGGGTGTCACCTTATGGTTGGTGTTCACACGGTTAATATGTAAACAGGTGGGTGTCACCTTATGGTTGGTGTTCAAAGGGTTAATATGTAAACAGGCGGGTGTCACCTTATGGTTGTTGTTCATGCGGTTAATATGTAAACAGGTGGGTGTCACCTTATGGTTGTTGTTCATGCGGTTAATATGTAAACAGGCGGGTGTCACCTTATGGTTGTTGTTCATGTGGTTAATATGTAAACAGGTGGGTGTCACCTTATGGTTGTTGTTCATGCGGTTAATATGTAAACAGGTGGGAGTCACCTTATGGTTGTTGTTCACGCGGTTAATATGTAAACAGGTGGGTGTCACCTTATGGTTGGTGTTCACGCGGTTAATATGTAAACAGGTGGGTGTCACCTTATGGTTGGTGTTCACGCGGTTAATATGTAAACAGGCGGGTGTCACCTTATGGTTGTTGTTCATGCGGTTAATATGTAAACAGGCGGGTGTCACCTTATGGTTGGTGTTCACGCGGTTAATATGTAAACAGGCGGGTGTCACCTTATGGTTGTTGTTCATGCGGTTAATATGTAAACAGGCGGGTGTCACCTTGTGGTTGGTGTTCACGCGGTTAATATGTAAACAGGCGGGTGTCACCTTATGGTTGGTGTTCACGCGGTTAATATGTAAACAGGTGGGTGTCACCTTATGGTTGTTGTTCACGCGGTTATGTAAGCAGGTGGGTGTCACCTTATGGTTGGTGTTCATGCGGTTAATATGTAAACAGGCGGGTGTCACCTTATGGTTGGTGTTCACGCGGTTAATATGTAAACAGGTGGGTGTCACCTTATGGTTGTTGTTCATGCGGTTAATATGTAAACAGGTGGGTGTCACCTTATGGTTGGTGTTCACGCGGTTAATTTATAAACAGGTGGGTGTCACCTTATGGTTGGTGTTCATGCGGTTAATATGTAAACAGGCGGGTGTCACCTTACGGTTGGTGTTCACGCGGTTAATATGTAAACAGGCGAGTGTCACCTTATGGTTGTTGTTCACGCGGTTAATATGTAAACAGGTGGGTGTCACCTTATGGTTGTTGTTCACGCGGTTAATATGTAAACAGGCGGGTGTCACCTTATGGTTGGTGTTCACGCGGTTAATATGTAAACAGGTGGGTGTCACCTTATGGTTGGTGTTCATGCGGTTAATATGTAAACAGGCGGGTGTCACCTTAATGTTGGTGTTCATGCGGTTAATATGTAAACAGGTGGGTGTCACCTTATGGTTGGTGTTCACGCGGTTAATATGTAAACAGGTGGGTGTCACCTTATGGTTGGTGTTCACGCGGTTAATATGTAAACAGGTGGGTGTCACCTTATGGTTGGTGTTCATGCGGTTAATATGTAAACAGGTGGGTGTCACCTTATGGTTGGTGTTCATGCAGTTAATATGTAAACAGGTGGGTGTCACCTTATAGTTGGTGTTCATGCGGTTAATATGTAAACAGGTGGGTGTCACCTTATGGTTGTTGTTCATGCGGTTAATATGTAAACAGGCGGGTGTCACCTTATGGTTGGTGTTCATGAGGTTAATATGTAAACAGGTGGGTGTCACCTTACGGTTGGTGTTCACGCGGTTAATATGTAAACAGGTGGGTGTCACCTTACGGTTGGTGTTCACGCGGTTAATATGTAAACAGGCGGGTGTCACCTTATGGTTGGTGTTCATGCGGTTAATATGTAAATAGGCGGGTGTTACCTTATGGTTGGTGTTCATGCGGTTAATATGTAAACAGGCGGGTGTCACCTTATGGTTGGTGTTCATGCGGTTAATATGTAAACAGGTGGGTGTCACCTTATGGTTGGTGTTCATGCGGTTAATATGTAAACAGGCGGGTGTCACCTTATGGTTGGTGTTCATGCGGTTAATATGTAAACAGGTGGGTGTCACCTTATGGTTGGTGTTCATGCTGTTAATATGTAAACAGGCGGGTGTCACCTTATGGTTGGTGTTCATGCGGTTAATATGTAAACAGGTGGGTGTCACCTTACGATTGGTGTTCACGCGGTTAATATGTAAACAGGTGGGTGTCACCTTACGGTTGGTGTTCACGCGGTTAATATGTAAACAGGCGGGTGTCACCTTATGGTTGGTGTTCATGCGGTTAATATGTAAATAGGCGGGTGTCACCTTATGGTTGGTGTTCATGCGGTTAATATGTAAACAGGTGGGTGTCACCTTATGGTTGGTGTTCATGCGGTTAATATGTAAACAGGCGGGTGTCACCTTATGGTTGGTGTTCATGCGGTTAATATGTAAACAGGTGGGTGTCACCTTATGGTTGTTGTTCATGCGGTTAATATGTAAACAGGCGGGTGTCACCTTATGGTTGGTGTTCATGCGGTTAATATGTAAACAGGTGGGTGTCACCTTATGGTTGGTGTTCACGCGGTTAATATGTAAACAGGTGGGTGTCACCTTATGGTTGGTGTTCATGCGGTTAATATGTAAACAGGCGGATGTCACCTTATGGTTGGTGTTCACGCGGTTAATATGTAAACAGGCGGATGTCACCTTATGGTTGGTGTTCACGCGGTTAATATGTAAACAGGCGGGTGTCACCTTATGGTTGGTGTTCATGCGGTTAATATGTAAACAGGCAGATGTCACCTTATGGTTGGTGTTCACGCGGTTAATATGTAAACAGGCGGATGTCACCTTATGGTTGGTGTTCACGCGGTTAATATGTAAACAGGCGGATGTCACCTTATGGTTGGTGTTCACGCGGTTAATATGTTCGAATATTGTACTCTTGCTCATCTTTGTCTTCAAATTATTATCATTTGTGTTAGTTTTATAGTTGGATACAAAGGTGTACTTCCCACAGTAAAGAAGAAAAGACAAGTACACGGAAGGTTATGTCAAATATTGGCATGATATATTAGGTATTGTCTTGAAACTTTACATTAAACGTAAAGTTGTCACAGTAAGAACTTGCTTTGGCACAATCTTTACTTCATTACAGCTTTAAAATTGTCATTATCTGTTTTTATAACACTGTGATTGAAATGTGAAAAATATATATTTGATCTCATTTTGGAAAGCCTCCTTTGCATATTTTCAAACTTTATGAAGGTAAGACGAAATGATTTAACCTCATCCAATGGAGATGATATTCTAGGTTATCCTGACATTGCTACTGATGTATGTGTGTGTGTGTGTGTGTGTGTGTGTGTGTGTGTGTGTGTGTGTGTGTGTGTGTGTGTGTGCGTGCGCGAGCGTGATGGAATATGAGCATATATACAATTCAAGCACTGCAGAAGTAATTGTTATTCATGTTTTTGCAAATGTGGTAATCATAAGAACCCAGCCCATGCCCAGGGACATACAAGGTCCCAACCATGCTGGTGGACACGCCAACACCGAGCAGTGTTACAACAGTGACAATTTGTTGAGTAAGACAACACTCAGATATCATTAATTGTTTATTAAATATCTTTATCGTACTTAAGTGTTGTCCATGTGTCCCTGTGAACACGAACTTACAACACCAAAGAACAGGAATAAACGAATAGATGAACGCATTATCGAGAAACTACAGAACGGATGGAGTTTGAATCCATGCAAGGGGAGTTTTTAAACTCCCAGGTCAGTGCGTTAACCACTAGAAAAAAAAACTTAATCGGAAAGAATTTGATTCTTTTATGTTAGTTTTAAAATCCAGGTGTCGATTCCCTCACCTTCCCTTCACGACAATTTCCCCAAATGCATCAAGATATACTTACATATTTTACCATAAAACCCAAAGAGGGGATGCCTTGATTCTGGTGAAGCGTCCTTGATTATGAAAAATAACTACCCTTTGTTTCCTTGAATCAAATCTCAGCAGTTCTCATTCTCTTATTATTATCATTAGGAAGAACTAAACCCTTACGGGCTTAGTTCTTCCTAATGATAATACTAAATTTCCAGGGAAAATAATTTATTAGGAGTTATTTGATTCTGTTGTGTGTGTATATTAAGATCAATATGTTGATTCCATCCCCTGAATCTTGCTCCATCCCCCCCCACCATCCCCAACACAGCGGATATTATAAAGGTTAAGGTGAACAGCCAGTCTGGACGAGCCAAAGGTCAAGGCGAAGAGGCAGCCTGGTGTGGAGAAGGGAAACGGTGGAGCAGAGTTAGTGGATGTCACGAAAACACCTTTGCAACACTAGAACATTTTACTGGAAACGTCTCGCCCTTAATGAAAATTTCTAGTAATGCACAGGTATCTTGTGTTCTGTTGATACATATGCTGTACATCATGTTCCAGCAACCTGGGTCTGTGGAGTTGGGATGGAGATGTCAGGAGGAGGTGTAGGTGGAGTAGGAAGAGGAAAAAGAGAAGGAAGATGAAGAGGAGAAGATAGAGGGAAGTATGTAAGAGGAAGGGGGGGTAAGGTGTGGCGGAATAGATGGGTAAGAAGAGGAGGCTGAGGGAGGTGGGTTGTAGTGAGAGGGATGGGTAAAGGGAGGTAGAAGTATGAAACAATGGGGACCAGACCGCCAGGAACACTGTTCTGATTTCTTTTCATTATTAAAAATAGAGAGCTGAAGGATAGTTACACAAGCCTCGAGGGGGTCGACAAGGAAGGAAAATAGCAGCTGAATTACATCCATGAGCTCTAAGCGATGTTAACATCACCAAATTAGTTGTAACAACATAAGAGTAGGACACTGTAATAGGACTACTGGCCCTGAAACGTAGTCTCTGTTCACACCCAGCCATTTCCTTTCATAAATTTGTCTAACCAATTCTGTTTAAGTATTTTCTTCAGTGGCGACACTTGGCAGTTTCCTCAAGTGATTTCTAAGTCGAATAGCAAAAACTATGGAATCCCAGCAACCTATGATATTTCTCAGCAAACGGGACCAGCAGTGTGAGTTAATGTCACCAGCTAGAGTTTATATAATCCACAAGGTCTTGCCCCTCCCTGCCAGATCTCAAAAATTAGACACGAGTAAACCATATTAGTCGCTCCTGCTGACAGGAGTAACCTGATATCTGACACATGCATGACAGATGAATGATTGCATACTCTTCTGAACAAACAATATAAAAGTGGGAAAACCGTTGCGCTTTTGAAAGAGACGAAAAAACTTGAACAATACGTACCTGGCATTTTTTTTTCCGCTCGAGATAGATATCGGAAGAAAAATACCGATAGCTGAGTACAGATTATACAGGTTATGAGCATTGAGTGAGGCATGAGGAAGGTGAAATATGTATGATAAATACAAAAACACAATAATACTGGAACACTATTACTTGCCTACGGACTCATGGTAGGCTGGTTCTACTACTGCCCAACCACTTTTACTCATGCATGTTTTTAGTTTATTTTTGAAGCTACTTTAAATATTTGCATAAATGATACTTAGCAGTTTGTTCCACCCATGGAACAAATTTCATTTCAGTGTCCTCTCTAAATCTGAATTTATCTAACTTGTTGTGACTTTTGTCTTCTCCAGATGTTTTAAAAACAGTAATAATAATAATAATAATAATAATAATAATAATAATAATATTATTATTATTATTATTATTATTATTATTATTATTATTATTATTATTACTACATATCACTTCTGCTAATCCATATTATTTAAATAACACAATCATTCTCCAAGGTTATGACATTTTTTTGTGATCCTTTGCTAGGAAAACGACATTTCGAATATATTTTTTATACTGTGAATACAATGAAAGGAGCTGTGTGTATGTACTCTTGAAGGAGAGTTTATCTCAGTATATATAAACTTAGAGTTTACTTTTATCCCTGTATTGAGGATTAAGTATCCTTGTCTTGTCTGGTGGTGTACCGATGACATGTAGTTTTAATGACCCTCGTGAAGTCGATAGGGTTCAAACCCAATAAATAAAGAAAACGAGAGTGACTACGAGGTACAATCGGTTAGACTAGGATAAAAAGAATCGACACGTGTACATTTAAAGTATATGACATAGTTTTTTTTAGCATTTGTATTGATTTTTAACAAACTTCATTATTTCAGCTTGTTAATATATCTTTTTATAATAAGCTTGTTATATGATGGTTTATATATAATAGTAATATTATGCAATATCTGGTGACGCTGAATGATCACGATGAATTGACCTGTCAATAAGCTCCTTTTTACAAGAGAAAGTTGTATATGTGTATGTGTCACTTCCTGGTATTTGGAAAACATTTTACAAAGTCAGCCAGATGTTGAAAGCTTGGTATTAAAAGAAACCATTTGATATGGACCATCACATCCAATCCATGCCAGGGAACTTAATTCTTCTTCTTCTTCTTCTTGATTCACCGGTAATCTCCCTGGCCGGGCCTTTTCCAAGTGGTGGCCCGGCTTTAGCTCCCTGTCTAGGGAGTGTCCGAGACCTAAGTCTCCCATGGGAGGAGGCACAAGTACTCTCTCATCTTTGGAACCAACTGTCCCGAGGCCTAGCCACAATCCCCGCCCTCACGGGGCTCGTAGGGAGAAGCTAGGCCTCTCTGGTCTGCCATCCCCACCCCAAGGGGGCTAATGGGAATGACAGTCTTGTGAGCTGCAAGCTCGGACTCAGGCGCCTACCCTACCCTAGAAGAATTAGGCATGGTGTCGATATTAACTTAATGTTACAATAATTGTGATATCTTAGTTGAGAACTTTATTTTCAAATACTTTACCATATCGATGTGGTTATTTTTTTTTATTTGTAACGGGACTTTATGAGTATCAGCCTCCTTGCTTATCCTGTTTTTTCTTTCTCTTCCCTTTATTTAATTTTTATTAGATTACTCTGTAGTGATGGAGAAAACTTAATAAAAAAAACTAAGTAATGATAATCTGTGTCTGTTAGAACGAAGCTCACGCAGCCGCTGAACTTTCAGTGGAGTAATTGACTATATCTTCATTTCCTTATTGAAGGCTCCAATCTCAGGCTGAAAGATTTCAACACTAATATTCACCTCGTACGAAGGAAAATGACAGGGAAAAGAAAAATAGCTTTCGTTCTAATATGTAACTATCATGTATAATATGGTAGCAGGTGATGTTTCCTGGGGTCTGGAGTTTTGAGACACTCTGATCGCGGGTTCTGTCCTCGCCCGTGGTATGGGATGTTTCCTAATTGCTATTAATAATGTAGACCGTTTGCCTATTTCCCAGTTCTGTAGGTTTTTTCCTGTCTATTATGTCCGTCCATTCTACAGAGCTCCCATCTCCTCGGGACTTTTCCTCATTTTTCTGGTACCTTGTGTCTCCTTTCCTTGCTCACCCCGACGCCCCTAAACCCCCTTCTACACGCGCAGCCACCAACTTCCAACTTTAGGTTCACATTTCCGATATAAAGTTTTGAGGTATTGATCCCAAGGGTTTTATTTGACAGGAACTTTCCTAATCTATTTCGATTCAAGAATCCCCGAGTTCTGGAAGTACAGTGAGGGAGTGAGGGGAGAGAGTGAAAGGAATTTATGGAGGGGGTGAGGGAAGAGGGTGAAAACATTTGAAAGGGGGTGAGGAAAGATGGGAAGGGCGAGGGGAAGGAAAGGAAGAGACCGGATGAGGAGAGAGGGGAGCAAGGAGAGAGAGTGAAGAAAAGGAGTGAGGAAGGGAAAGATGCGAAACAAGGGGGGATAAAGGAGGGCGAATGAAGGAGAAATGAAAGGTGGTGGCAGCAATAGAGGAAAAGGGGACGAAGAACAATGTGGTGGAGCCGCTAAGAATTTTGTGGACAATAAAGAAGTTTAGCCTCTTACAGAAGTACGTGAGAACACTGGGCAGCTTCTGAGATCTCGGGGAATCCAACGGAAACAAGTCACATTGTTTAGTTTACTGGGTTATCCTGGAATAAATTTATATGATGCACTTCATATGTACCCATAATATATATGTGCCCTCAAGAATACTGTAAAAAAAATTGTATGTTATGCACCTAGAGCCTATATAAAAACTCGCTGGATGTGTTGAAGGGAGAGTTAGGGAAGGGCTGGAAGATACTTTATTTTAACAAAATTGGATGCATCAACAATGTCCTGCAACCCTTATAACCTCCATTCTCTCATATAAATTACTCAATATAAAAAAAAGGCTATTTTAAAATTGGAATGACTAAATGTGAGTTCGTGTTCCACGGATGAAAAAAATTCCAGTTGATTGTATACGTTGCGAATGAAAAGAAGCCGGACGTCCTAGCTCTAGGTACAGCAAGATTAAAGGAGAGTAGGATAATATGAGAGGGAAGAGGTAAATGGGGTTAAACTGAGGTCATCTGAAAGTGAGGGAAGAGAAAATGGAGAGGAAGGGGACGGAAGAGAAAATGGAAAAGAAGGGAACCGTAGATGATGAGAAAGTGAAGGAGAAAACGGGAAAAGAAACGGAGGAATAGGAGACGAAAAAGGAGTAGACGATAAAGGAGACAGAGGAGGAAGCTGGTAAATATTAATAGGTTTGGAACTTGGCTTTTGTTTAGACTTAGTCGATGTGACTGTAGAAAGGTGAAGGACATGCAGATGAGTCTGTGGAAAGGTGAAGGACACGCAGATGAGTCTGTGGAAAGGTGAAGGACACGCAGATGAGTCTGTGGAAAGGTGAAGGACACGCAGATGAGTCTGTGGAAAGGTGAAGGACACGCAGATGAGTCTGTGGAAAGGTGAAGGACACGCAGATGAGTCTGTGGAAAGGTGAAGGACACGCAGATGAGTCTGTGAGGAGGTGAAGGACACGCAGGCGAGTCTGTGCGGAGATGAAGAACACTGTGATGAAGCAGAGGAGGACAGGGGAGAAGTGGAGAGAAGGAACAGGTGATTGTGACGCTGGTTAGAGAGAGATCAGCGTTGGTGCTGAGATGGATACACGGCTGCTGAAGGGATACTGAAGACGGTGCTTAGAGAACACAGCTTCTGAGAAAAGATTTTTTTTCCCTTTGTAAAATTGGATACTTCCTCAATGTACTGCTTCCCTATTCTACATGATAATCACATACTGAGAACAAAAACTAGCTATGTTTCCACAGAGGATGGGTTTCACGCATAGTGTTGAAATCCGTCAGCTTGAGTTGGCAGACTTCAGTACAGGAATGAGCATATCACCAGGTATAGCACTATCTACGGGAGCTTTAAGACTTCATTCCAGAAGAGCTGGAGCTATTATTACTTGTGAATTACCATTTCTCGGAAGGCCTATCCTATGGAAAGGATGGGTGTTGCAGGTGGGGGCCTTTGGGGAGGGGCAGGTGATAGGGTTTTACGAAGGACGGACAGATGGATCTGAGAAGTGGGAGGGATAGGGGCGGTGGCTCATGCGTCCTTGGAGAGGTGGAAAGACCACTCTCACTGAGATCACGAGGTGACTCCTGCCCCCTAACCAACCTCGCCTACATCGCTTAGTAAAGGACTTCCGTTGCCTGGACGTCGTGACCACGCCAGCAGGAGTCGACTCCCTCATCCTAGCCCAGTGTGTATCCACTGTCCTTATTGCTTATTCCCTCTTTGTTTCAGCATCGTTTTTTTTCTTGTATGATACTTAGCAGTCCTGAATATCTTGTATATTTTCAATTGTCCGTGTTTAACATATAGGTAAATAATTGTTGTGGGACAGAGAGGGAAATTTTACACGTCTCAGTTTGCAAAATTTACAACACTTTAAAAGTGTCCTTAATGAAATAATCTATGAGTTACAGGTGTATCTTTACCCGACGTAATTATAAGTAAAAAGACAACAGCAAAAAAAAAAAAAAAGAAAAAAAAAAGAAATTAGGAATCTCGTCAGGAGAAAACCAGTAAAATTCAAAGAGAAAAAAGTAAGCCTCCCCGCAGGGTCTTACGAGTTTAAAACCCGTCAAAAAAACGTTTGAAGTGTCAAAAAAATTGTCGTTATGCCAACACGAGAAAACGAAAGTAAGATTTTCAGGTGAAAATGAGTGGCATTCGTGAAAAAATTAGTCTCAGTCATGAGGAAAAATGCGTTGCATTCGTGAAATAAGTAACATTCGTGAGACAATAAGTGGCATTCGTGAGAGAATATGAATAGGATTCGTCAGAACATGAATGACAGTTCCTGTGAAAATGAGATTGGCATTCTAGCAGTGGAAAGCGAGAGTGATGGAGGTGGGGCGCGGCGGGGCGCGGCGGGGCAGGGTGAAGGGAGGGTACGATGGGGGACAGGCTAGAGGTCGCCGGAAGCCTTCAGGGCGTGGTGGTGCATGGCCGTAACCGAGCTGAAGTCTTTGTTTTTTATTTGTCAGCTAATAAATCAGATCCTTCCCGAGGGAGCATCGCCGAGAGGGCATATCGTGGCATCAACCTTGATGCCGATGAAGAGCTCTGGATCCGAGGATTTGAACTTCCTTACCATCCATTCCCCATGCTCTTTGTGACCCATATGCGTTTAACGCTTCCACAAGAATATTACACCGGCCGTCTCACACCAGGTAGCGTGACCCACAAAAGATGAAATATATTCACCATCATTCACTCCATCACTATCTTGCCAGAGACGCGCCGATACTCTAGTTCAAATGCCCCTCCAAACTGCAAATATCCCCACCCCTCTTTGAGAATAAAGTCACAGTTTTTTCCATCTCGAAGACTCAAGTCCAGCTAACTGCTGGACTGACATGCAACAGCATGTCAGGTTATAAAAACCACTTGCTTCCACTCCTAACATGCTTGCTCGATGTCTACGCCCGTCATATACAAAACCATCTTTACCCCCCTCCCTCCTACATTTCCCAGGGCGACCCCTACTCCACCTTCTTTCCAATACAGATTTATGCATACTCCAAGTCATCATATTTTGCTCTGCTCTTTCTAAATGTCTAAACCACCTCAACAACTCCTCCTCAGCCTTCTGGATAATTATTTTAGTATCCCACCACCTACTAATTTCCAAACTACGAATTCTCTGAATAATATTTAAACCAGACATTGCCCTCAGACATTCCATATCCACTGCCTCCAGTCTCCTCCTCCTCATTGCAACATTCACAACCCCAAAATTCCATGTTGCTACTAGAACACTGATTATTCTCCTGAAGAATTTTATGGCATCAAACAATAACAATAGGTAAGCAAATCAACATTTCACCAAAAATTTGTTTCTCAATATATAATAAGAAATAATTATCGGAGAGTAAATGATGGGTTCGCGTTAAGGCCAAGATGCCTCCGCGTCCTCTACTGATGCGCACATGATCACTGCACAAGATTAAATCCTGTATATGAGATTCAATATTCATTGATCAATGCTTGCATTAATATTCCTCTACCGAATGCCTAATTCGTGAAATTAACACTCTCATTTTCTCTCTCTCTATATATATATGTTTCTCTATTTTACATGAGCAATAATGTATGTGTGCATGTATGTGTGTGTGGTCATTAACTACAACACACGCACGCGCGGGCGTGCACACACAAGCACGAGTAGCCAAGGGTGATCATGCCCTCCTTAAACCCTGAACTTTACACACAATGCATAAAAAAGGCAGTCATTGTTAAACTTAGAAATTACCCCCCCCCCATCCCCACATCCCACGTTTTCTCAAGAGTTAATTTCTTCGAAGCGCCAGACCTTGTACCGAATGTCAAATACAACTAACTACTTGGAACACCTTTGAATACAGGTTCTTTGATGAGATGCAGCTCGTGGATTACCTGGAGTTTGTGTTTCATGGGAAGCTCCTTACCAAAGGATCTCCGGACCTGACCACTGCCGGGGCTAGAGGGTAAACAGCTACAAAGCAATTATTGTAATCATGAACCGTAAGGGTTGTACAGCATCTGGACAATTTGAGGCTTTTCGGATTCATCATGAGTCCTGCTCCAGCATGATTTCCTCATACATCATATCACCAAACATTGAAACAAGGTGTTTGGTAACATGGTCCTCTGTGTACATCAGTCTGATCGTCATAATGGACAACTTATGAAGAAAATCGCAATTTGCTAATAATTGTGATTTATCTAAGGATTGCGTCATTTTCTGAAAAAACTTTATCAGGAACATAATGAAGCTCAGGTTCTAAGGAACAAATTCAGAAGCGTTACAGGTGATTTATATTCTAAAGCTGTCTGTTACAAAATATGTGTAAGAATGGTATATAATACCGACAAGATGAAATTAAGACACATGTGCAACATACCCAGATGTTGCACATGTGTCTTAATTTCATGTTACAAAATAACATAAAACAATGCAATGATAGGTACACTAATTATAAGTTGTAAAGGGATATCATTTATTTGAAAATCAGTAAATGATGTGGGTTCGGAACTCAGAACCTTTTTCAGTGGACTCCGTCATTTCTTTCCAGTTGACATACAAAATAAATTTAATTATAATAATGAATATAACAGTTTTTACTTATTAACTGATACATATATTCACGTGAATGCAAAATTACACATCGCGTATTTTCAGCAAACTCGAAGAGGAAATATGTAAATATACCTATGAACACTTGAGAAGTTGAAAATTAGATCAGATCAGATCATCAAACTGTACAACTAACTTCTCTCAAAGAAATTCCTTTAAAATTGGAGATATATGGCTGGAAATTTATTGCTGTGAGATTTAACACAAACCTGGTGGTTAGGACCCAACATGGATGAGTTGGTTTATTTCCAACAGGAATGAAGTGAAAGACACAGCTTGCAGAACAAGCATTTATTTGGACAACGTTTCGCTCTGTACATAGAGTTCAACGTCATTCCTCTCAAAACTTGTGCTACATCTCGCCTTTGCCTTCAATGTCCCACTTTCTGGCTAGCTAAAGATTCGAGCAAGATAAAAACGCTTCACCTAGACCTTTCAATTACAAATGTTACTCAAATGATCAAACATTGAATTACTCACTCGCTAAAACTAATTAAAATCATGGCGGTTGTTTGCAGGTGGCGTAGCTGAATTCCCCGAAGGTCGCAGTAGAAAGGGTAAGACCAAGCCCTGTCATCCCCAGCCCATGCATACCCACACCAGCCCCACCCAAGCCTTCCGTCACGATAATCCCCCACTCCTCATCCCCGGGCGGCCCCGCGCGCTGCCACACCCCAA